>NW_025744953.1:0-125000 GCF_021184085.1 Oncorhynchus gorbuscha
ATTTTGTAAATGACATCGCCGAAGTCGAGGATCGATAGGATAGTCAGTTTTACAAGGGTATGTTTGGCAGCATGAGCGACGGCTGTTTTGTTGTGAAATAGGAAACCAATTCCAGATTTAATTTTGGATTGGAGATGCTTAATATGAGTCTGGGAGGAGAGTTTACAGTCTAACCAGACACCTAGGTATTTGTAATTGTCCACATATTCTAAAACAGAACTGTCCAGAGTAGTGATGACACCGTATGTCTCTATATGACTCTATATGTCTCCATATGTCTCTATAAAACTCCATATGTCTCTATATGACTCTATACGTCTCTATATGACTCCGTATGTCTCCATATGTCTCTATAAAACTCCGTATGTCTCTATATGACTCTATACGTCTCTATATGACTCCATACGTCTCCATATGTCTCTATATGACTCCATATGTCTCTATATGACTCTATACGTCTCTATATGACTCCATACATCTCCATACATCTCTATATGACTCCATATGTCTCTATATGAACCGCCCAGAGTAGTGATGACACTGTATGTCTCTAAAAGACTCCATATGTCTCTATATGAACCACCCAGAGTAGTGATGACTCCATATGATTCTATATGACTCCATATGTCTCTATGTGACTCCATATGATTCTATGTGACTCTATAGGACTCCATATGTCTCTGTGACTCCATATGTCTCTATATGACTCTATAGGACTATGTATGTCTCCATATATTTCTATATGACTCTATAGGGCGCCATATGTCTTTGTGACTCCATATGTCTCTATATGACTCTATAGGTCTCTATATGTTTCTATATGATTCTATAGGACTTCATATGTCTCTGTGACTCCATATGTCTCTATGTGACTCATATGTTTCTATATGACTCTCTATCCATGTCTCTAAATGTTATAGATGACTGCATGACACCATGGTCTCTGTGACTCCATATGAATGTGACAGAACCCATAGGTCTCTATGTGCCCCATATGTCTCTGTGAAAATAAGCTCTCTGTATATGGGAATATGTCTCTGTGTGTCTCTATAGCCCTGTCTTTATGAAAGTCTCCATATGTCTCACTATGATTCTATAGGAATAGGATGTCCAGCCCTGGTTAAATGACTGCAACACCATGGCTGTGCCCCAAACAGAACCCTATGGGCCCCGGTCAAAATAAGCTCTCTGTATAGGGAATAGGGTGCCAGCCCTGATTAAAAGTAGTGCACTATATAGGGAATAGGGTGCCAGCCCTGATTAAAAGTAGTGCACTATATAGGGAAGAGGGTGCCAGCCCTGGTTAAAAGTAGTGCACTATATAGGGAATAGGGTGCCATTTGGGACACCCAATGGATGCGTAAGACAGAAGGACGAGACAGAATTGAGACGGTACATTTTAGATTCTAAAGTTCTAGGTTGGTTACTGCTTTTACAACCCAGAACCATCCGCATGGAGAACAAAACAAATGATTAAAAGACACAACCAGGATTAAATAGTTATTTTAATGTGTCCTTGTTAGTTTATGATGCTGTTTGGTGTGTAATTTGCCTTGAGGAATGTACTTAAAGTCAAGTGTATTTTCCCGACACATTCGCAAGAGCAATGAAGTGGAGTAATGTAGAAGGCAATCTAATTCGGAGAAGATTTTTTATCATTCACGCTCGTTTACACATTAGCTTGACTGACTAAGGCCTCTTCCCAAATGGCACCCTTTTCTCTGTATAGCCTCTATGGGCCCTGGTCAAAAGTAGTCCGCTACTATATAGGGAATAGGTGGACATTTGGGATGCAGGCTAAAGGGTCGTTCCACCAATTCGGTGCCCATTTGAGATGTGTGACTTGGTGAAAAACAACATACCTCATTTTAACATTCTGTCATCAAGAGCAGATGTTCAAATTCATTTAAAAAAAAACATGTTTTCCTTCAACTCAAGAGGTTATAAAAGTAACAGAGTTAAGGTTATCTCGTTAAATCAGCCATACATCCCCATGTGACTGGAGGAATGGAAGCTTGTTGTATGCAACAGGAAGGGGAAATGGAATGAAAGCTTCACCAAAAATATATAAATGTGTGGAAACATTTCTTTAAAAGCATTTTCTTTTCAATTTTCATATTGTAAAAGGCTGTGTTTCGGTGGAACGGCCCTAAAACCACTGCTTAATGAACAGTCGTGGCCAAACGTTTTGAGAATGACGCAAATATTGCAGTTTGCTGCTTCACTGTCTTTAGGTATATTTTTGTCAGATGTTACTATGGAATACTGAAGTATAATTACAAGCATTTCATGAGTGTCAAAGGCTTTTATTGACAATTACATGAAGTTGATGAAAAGAGTCAATATTTGCAGTGTTGTCCCTTCTTTTTCAAGACCTCTGCAATCCGCCCTGGCATACTGTCAATGAACTTCTGGGCCACATCCTGACTGATGGCATACTGTCAATTACCTTCTGGGCCACATCCTGACTGATGGCATACTGTCAATGAACTTCTGGGCCACATCCTGACTGATGGCAGCCCATTCTTGCATAATTAATGTTTGGAATTTGTCAGCATTTGTGGGTTTTTGTTTGTCCACCCGCCTCTTGAGTTTTTGACCACCAGTTCTCAATGGGATTAAGGTCTGGGGAGTTTCCTAGCCATGGACCCAAAACATGGATGTTTTGTTATCCCGAGCCACTTGTCTTATGGCAAGGTGCTCCATCATGCTGGAAAAGGCATTGTTCGTCACCAAACTGTTCCTGGATGGTTGGGAGAAGTTGCTCTCGGAGGATGTGTTGGTACCATTCTTTATTCATGGCTGTGTTCTTAGGCAAAATTGTGAGTGAGTCCCTTGGCTGAATGGACTCAGGATGCTTTACTATTGGCATGATCATTTTTAATAATGGTGAGATCATGTTTAATTAATAATGGTGAGATCATATTTAATAATGGAGAGATCATGTTCAATTAATAATGGCGAGATCATGTTTAATTAATAATGGTGAGATCATATTTAATAATGGTGAGATCGTGTTTAATTAATAATGGTGAGATCATGTTTAATAATGGTGAGATCATGCTTAATTAATGGTGAGATCATGTTTAATAAGGGTGAGAGCATGTTTAATAATGGTGAGATCATGTTTAATAATGGTGAGATCATGCTTAATTAATGGTGAGATCATGTTTAATAAGGGTGAGATCATGTTTAATAATGGTGAGATCATGTTTAATAATGGTGAGAGCATGTTTAATAATGGTGAGATCATGTTTAATAATGGTGAGATCATGTTTAATAATGGTGAGATCATGTTTAATAATGCATGTTTAATAATGAGATCATGTTTAATAATGGTGAGCATGTTTAGTAATGGTGAGATCCAGTTTAATAATGGTGAGATCCAGTTTAATAATGGTGAGATCATGTTTAATAATGGTGAGCATGTTTAATAATGGTGAGATCATGTTTAATAATGGTGAGATCAGATATGTTTGTGTTGTCTTGCCAACTTTTCACATTTGAATCCAGTCCAATAACATAACAGCGAACATGCTTAAGACCGCCTGGCTGTAAAGCTAACGTCTGGACTGGATGTTGCAGCATAGCAGGTGAAACTACGATAAAGCCTGGTTTTAGATCTGCCTGTGTTGTCTTGCCAACTACTATGGTCATTGTCACGTGTGTGAGTTGGCAAAACGACACAAACAGCTCCGGGCTAATTATTGTGCTCTTGTAATTGAGTGTAATTCCTACCCCAAGGTAATAGGGAGAAAACAGAAGCTAAGTAGCTAACATAACGTAGCAACAGCTCAATGTTGCTGTTGATTCTGTTCATGTTCACTACCAATGCTCTCAACCATTAGGCCAATGGAGGCATTTATCTAACAGGCATGATGGTAATCATTAAATATAGCTAGTACCTTTACCACAACTAAGTACTGACTAGAACAAAGCAAGGGGATACGTACCGAGTGACACTCTATTCCCACTCAAGTGTACTACTTTTGAAGTAGGGAATCAGGGTGCAATTTTGGGACGAAAGCCCTTGAACTACAGCACAATACCAGTATCAACTCGGAAAAACAGTGGATTTGGACGGTAACATAGTGACTCCATGTGGGTGGTAACATAATTACTCCATGTGGGTGGTAACATAGTGACTCCATGTGGGTGGTAACATAGTGACTCCATGTGGGTGGTAACATAGTGAATCCATGTGGGTGGTAACATAATGAATCCATGTGGGTGGTAACATAGTGACTCCATGTGGGTGGTAACATAGTGACTCCATGTGGGTGGTAACATAATGACTCCATGTGGGTGGTAACATAGTGACTCCATGTGGGTGGTAACATAGTGACTCCATGTGGGTGGTAACATAATGACTCCATGTGGGTGGTAACATAGTGAATCCATGTGGGTGGTAACATAGTGACTCCATGTGGGTGGTAACATAGTGACTCCATGTGGGTGGTAACATAGTGACTCCATGTGGGTGGTAACATAGTGACTCCATGTGGGTGGTAACATAGTGAATCCATGTGGGTGGTAACATAGTGACTCCATGTGGGTGGTAACATAGTGACTCCATGTGGGTGGTAACATAGTGACTCCATGTGGGTGGTAACATAGTGACTCCATGTGGGTGGTAACATAGTGACTCCATGTGGGTGGTAACATAATGACTCCATGTGGGTGGTAACATGATGACTCCATGTGGGTGATAACATAGTGAATCCATGTGGGTGGTAACATAGTGACTCCATGTGGGTGGTAACATAGTGACTCCATGTGGGTGGTAACATAATGACTCCATGTGGGTGGTAACATAATGACTCCATGTGGGTGGTAACATAGTGACTCCATGTGGGTGGTAACATAGTGACTCCATGTGGGTGGTAACATAGTGAATCCATGTGGGTGGTAACATAGTGACTCCATGTGGGTGGTAACGTAGTGACTCCATGTGGGTGGTAACATAGTGACTCCATGTGGGTGGTAACATAGTGAATCCATGTGGGTGGTAACATAGTGACTCCATGTGGGTGGTAACATAGTGACTCCATGTGGGTGGTAACGTAATGACTCCATGTGGGTGGTAACATAGTGACTCCATGTGGGTGGTAACATAGTGACTCCATGTGGGTGGTAACATAGTGACTCCATGTGGGTGGTAACATAGTGAATCCATGTGGGTGGTAACATAATGACTCTATGTGGGTGGTAACATAGTGACTCCATGTGGGTGGTAACATAGTGACTCCATGTGGGTGGTAACATAGTGAATCCATGTGGGTGGTAACATAGTGACTCCATGTGGGTGGTAACATAGTGACTCCATGTGGGTGGTAACATAATGACTCCATGTGGGTGGTAACATAATGACTCCATGTGGGTGGTAACATAGTGACTCCATGTGGGTGGTAACATAGTGACTCCATGTGGGTGGTAACATAGTGACTCCATGTGGGTGGTAACGTAGTGACTCCATGTGGGTGGTAACATAATGACTCC
Organism: Oncorhynchus gorbuscha; assembly: GCF_021184085.1. Lineage (NCBI taxonomy): Eukaryota > Metazoa > Chordata > Actinopteri > Salmoniformes > Salmonidae > Oncorhynchus > Oncorhynchus gorbuscha. Next base: position 5,500 of record NW_025744953.1, read on the forward strand.
ATGTGGGTGGTAACATAATGACTCCATGTGGGTGGTAACATAGTGACTCCATGTGGGTGGTAACATAGTGACTCCATGTGGGTGGTAACATAATGACTCCATGTGGGTGGTAACATAATGACTCCATGTGGGTGGTAACATAGTGACTCCATGTGGGTGGTAACATAGTGACTCCATGTGGGTGGTAACGTAGTGACTCCATGTGGGTGGTAACATAGTGACTCCATGTGGGTGGTAACATAGTGACTCCATGTGGGTGGTAACGTAGTGACTCCATGTGGGTGGTAACATAATGACTCCATGTGGGTGGTAACATAGTGACTCCATGTGGGTGGTAACATAGTGAATCCATGTGGGTGGTAACGTAGTGACTCCATGTGGTTGGTAACAAAGTGACACCATGTGGGTGGTTCTCATCTTCACCCCATTTATCTTCCTCCACTAATGGCCGGAATGGTCTCCCAGCCCCACCTCCGCTAAGTGCAGCTGCCGAGGCATATGGTGCAACATCCATAACCCCGGTACGGTCTCAGCAGGGTTAATTGGGGGGAGTGAATGAAATGTTAAAGCCCAGAGTCTTTATGTTGTTTTTGTCTCAATTAAAGAGAAAAGCAACACCTGGGGACCCAGCTAGTTAGCCAACCAGGGACCAGATCTACCCGGTCAGTGATAGGAAGCAGTGCTATTGTTTCTACCCTGTTCAATCGCTCAACCGTCCATCATTTCACCACGCTAATTGATTGTCTGAATGCTTTTTTCTTGATTAGATGGTGAGGGTATTATGTGGTTGATGGTAATCCCCCCCCCTCTCCCCTCCTCCCCCGTCTTCTGTCTTCCATTACGGTCTGTCCTATCCTCCGTGTAGCTTCGTTGTCAGATCCTTCTGTTTCTCATTAATCTGAAGGGACTTGGAGTTCGGAATTCGAAATGGCTGATTTCACATTTTAATTATGTATCATTTTCTGTTTGAGACCTAGCTGTGCAAACAACTTGCTTGTAATTTTTGAGCAAAGTGTCAAGTGGAACACTCTTGAACATTTGTATCCGCTAAACAGTGTCTGAACGCAAAGAAAAGGGTTCTGTCGTGTGAATCTAATGGTGGAACCTCACTAGAGGAAAGCTCTTCAGACACCAAGAATGCATCCAAAATGGAACCCTATTCCCTAGATATCGTGCACTACTTTTGACCAGTGGAAATGGCATCCTTTTCCCTAAACAGAGCACTAGATTTGACACAGATCACCCAGCTTTTTTGGATGCCTCCCAAATGGCAACCTGTTATCCTATTTTGCCCTGGTCATAAATACTGCACTATATAGGGACTAGGTTGACATTTCCCTGGTCATAAATACTCCACTATATAGGGACTAGGTTGACATTTCCCTGGTCATAAATACTGCACTATATAGGGACTAGGTTGACATTTCTCTGGTCATAAATACTGCACTATATAGGGACTAGGTTGACATTTCCCTGGTCATAAATACTGCACTATATAGGGACTAGGTTGACATTTCCCTGGTCATAAATACTGCACTATATAGGGACTAGGTTGACATTTCCCTGGTCATAAATACTCCACTATATAGGGACTAGGTTGACATTTCCCTGGTCATAAATACTGCACTATATAGGGACTAGGTTGACATTTCCCTGGTCATAAATACTGCACTATATAGGGACTAGGTTGACATTTCTCTGGTCATAAATACTGCACTATATAGGGACTAGGTTGACATTTCCCTGGTCATAAATACTGCACTATATAGGGACTAGGTTGACATTTCCCTGGTCATAAATACTGCACTATATAGGGACTAGGTTGACATTTCTCTGGTCATAAATACAGCACTATATAGGGACTAGGTTGACATTTCTCTGGTCATAAATACTGCACTATATAGGGACTAGGTTGACATTTCTCTGGTCATAAATACTGCACTATATAGGGACTAGGTTGACATTTCCCTGGTCATAAATACTGCACTATATAGGGACTAGGTTGACATTTCTCTGGTCATAAATACTGCACTATATAGGGACTAGGTTGACATTTCCCTGGTCATAAATACTGCACTATATAGGGACTAGGTTGACATTTCCCTGGTCATAAATACTGCACTATATAGGGACTAGGTTGACATTTCTCTGGTCATAAATACTGCACTATATAGGGACTAGGTTGACATTTCTCTGGTCATAAATACTGCACTATATAGGGACTAGGTTGACATTTCTCTGGTCATAAATACAGCACTATATAGGGACTAGGTTGACATTTCCCTGGTCATAAATACTGCACTATATAGGGACTAGGCTGACATTTCCCTGGTCATAAATACTGCACTATATAGGGACTAGGTTGACAATTTCCCTGGTCATAAATACAGCACTATATAGGGACTAGGTTGACATTTCCCTGGTCATAAATACTGCACTATATAGGAACTAGGTTGACATTTCCCTGGTCATAAATACTGCACTATATAGGGACTAGGTTGACATTTCCCTGGTCATAAATACTCCACTATATAGGGACTAGGCTGACATTTCCCTGGTCATAAATGCTCCACTATATAGGGACTAGGCTGACAATTCCCTGGTCATAAATACTCCACTATATAGGGACTAGGCTGACATTTCCCTGGTCATAAATACTCCACGATATAGGGACTAGGCTGACATTTCCCTGGTCATAAATACTCCACTATATAGGGACTAGGCTGACATTTCCCTGGTCATAAATACAGCACTATATAGGAACTAGGTTGAAATTTCCCTGGTCATAAATACTGCACTATATAGGGACTAGGCTGACATTTCCCTGGTCATAAATACTGCACTATATAGGGACTAGGTTGACATTTCCCTGGTCATAACTACTGCACTATATAGGGACTAGTTTGACATTTCCCTGGTCATAAATACTGCACTATATAGGGACTAGGTTGACATTTCCCTGGTCATAAATACTGCACTATATAGGGACTAGGTTGACATTTCCCTGGTCATAAATACTGCACTATATAGGGACTAGGTTGACATTTCCCTGGTCATAAATACTCCACTATATAGGGACAAGGCTGACATTTCAGACACTCCTTCTGTGTGAATAGCTGTGTGATTTGTGGTCACGGGGTCTCATTGCTAGAACAGGTTTTCCAAGTGTTAGTATTAGTGCTACTAGCTAGCGCCAGCCGGTGAGATTTACATACATTGACACAGTCATTTCACAGTAAGAGCATTAAAGAGCGAACCCGCCCGGTTGGGTGAGTGATGATAACAGGGTTTTCTAATTGCGTAACCCCTAGCTCGCTGACCTTTGAAACAGTCCACCATAATTCCTGTCATTCACCTTGAGGAGGTATGCTATCAGGCTAGGGTGACGGACTGAGGAGGAGGAGGAGGAAGAGGAGGGGAAAGAGCTAGGCCTATTTTATCAGTGGAGGGCAGAGTAGACAGAGGAGGCTGGGCTGTCTACCGTTAGCTCTACTGACTTCAGAGGATGCTGGGCTGTCTACTGTTATATCTACTGACTTCAGAGGAGGCTGGGCTGTCTACTGTTAGCTCTACTGACTTCAGAGGAGGCTGGGCTGTCTCCTGTTAGCTCTACTGATTTCAGAGGAGGCTGGGCTGTCTCCTGTTAGCTCTACTGACTTCAGAGGAGGCTGGGCTGTCTACCGTTAGATCTACTGACTTCAGAGGAGGCTGGGCTGTCTCCTGTTAGCTCTACTGACTTCAGAGGAGGCTAGGCTGTCTACCGTTAGCTCTACTGACTTCAGAGGAGGCTGGGCTGTCTACCGTTAGCTCTACTGACTTCAGAGGAGGCTGGGCTGTCTACCGTTAGCTCTACTGACTTCAGAGGAGGCTAGGCTGTCTACCGTTAGCTCTACTGACTTCAGAGGAGGCTGGGCTGTCTACCGTTAGCTCTACTGACTTCAGAGGAGGCTGGGCTGTCTCCTGTTAGCTCTACTGATTTCAGAGGAGGCTGGGCTGTCTACTGTTAGATCTACTGACTTTAGAGGAGGCTGGGCTGTCTACCGTTAGCTCTACTGACTTCAGAGGAGGCTGGGCTGTCTACCGTTAGCTCTACTGACTTCAGAGGAGGCTGGGCTGTCTACTGTTAGATCTACTGACTTTAGAGGAGGCTGGGCTGTCTACCGTTAGCTCTACTGACTTCAGAGGAGGCTGGGCTGTCTACTGTTAGATCTACTGACTTCAGAGGAGGCTGGGCAGACTGAGGCCTCTATAATTCACAGGCAGTCCAAATGACATCTAATGCTGGTAAAAACAGGCTTCAGTGTTCTGTTTCCACTTCATTACTCTTGATCACAGCTTTAATTAAAAGCATCATCCTCCTGTCTGAAGGACCATCACCGACCCCTATAGGGCTGTGTTGTGGTCATCAGTGTGGTTAGGGTTAAGGGTTAAGGGTTAAGGGTTAAGGAGTAGAGTTAGGTTTAATAATCTGATTTTATGAAAATGTGGCTGTGCCACCTAGTAACCGTTCTGCAGAGCTGCCTGCCTTTTGTTTCATGACAACAACAAAAACGCTAACCCGGGTGTGTAACCAGCACCAACCCCTGTGTGTAACCAGCACCAACCACTGTACTGCGGGTAACCAGCACCATCCCCTGTACTGTATGTAACCAGCACCAACCCCTGTACAGTATGTAACCAGCACCAACCCCTGTACTGTGTGTGACCAGCACCAAGCCCTGTACTGTGTGTAACCAGAACCAACCCATGTACTGTATGTAATCAGCACCAACCACTGTACTGTGTGTAACCAGCACCAACCCCTGTATGTAACCAGCACCAACCCCTGTACTGTATGTAACCAGCACCAACCCCTGTACTGTATGTAACCAGCACCAATCACTGTACTGTATGTAACCAGCACCAACCCCTGTATGTAACCAGCACCAACCCCTGTGTTTAACCAGCACCGACCCCTGTGTGTAACCAGCACCAACCCCTGTGTGTAACCAGCACCAACCCCTGTATGTAACCAGCACCAACCCCTGTGTGTAACCAGCACCAACCCCTGTATGTAACCAGCACCAACCCCTGTGTGTAACTAGCACCAACCCCTGTACTGTATGTAACCAGCACCAACCACTGTACTGTATGTAACCAGCACCAACCCCTGTATGTAACCAGCACCAACCCCTGTACTGTATGTAACCAGCACCAACCCCTGTACTGTATGTAACCAGCACCAACCCCTGTGTGTAACCAGCACCAACCCCTGTATGTAACCAGCACCAATCCCTGTACTGTGTGTAACCAGCACCAACCCCTGTATGTAACCAGCACCAACCTCTGTATGTAACCAGCACCAACCCCTGTATGTAACCAGCACCAACCCCTGTACTGTGTGTAACCAGCACCAACCCCTGTATGTAACCAGCACCAACCCCTGTGTAACCAGCACCAACCCCTGTATGTAACCAGCACCAACCCCTGTATGTAACCAGCACCAACCCCTGTGTGTAACCAGCACCAACCCCTGTACTGTATGTAACCAGCACCAACCCCTGTACTGTATGTAACCAGCACCAACCCCTGTACTGTATGTAACCAGCACCAACCCCTGTACTGTGTGTAACCAGCACCAACCCCTATATGTAACCAGCACCAACCCCTGTACTGTATGTAACCAGCACCAACCCCTGTACTGTATGTAACCAGCACCAACCCCTGTATGTAACCAGCACAAACCCCTGTGTTTAACCAGCACCGACCCCTGTGTGTAACCAGCACCAACCCCTGTATGTAACCAGCACCAACCCCTGTATGTAACCAGCACCAACCCCTGTGTGTAACCAGCACCAACCCCTGTATGTAACCAGCACCAACCCCTGTGTGTAACCAGCACCAACCCCTGTACTGTATGTAACCAGCACCAACCACTGTACTGTATGTAACCAGCACCAACCCCTGTATGTAACCAGCATCAACCCCTGTACTGTATGTAACCAGCACCAACCCCTGTACTGTATGTAACCAGCACCAACCCCTGTGTGTAACCAGCACCAACCCCTGTATGTAACCAGCACCAACCCCTGTACTGTGTGTAACCAGCACCAACCCCTGTATGTAACCAGCACCAACCTCTGTATGTAACCAGCACCAACCCCTTTATGTCATAAGGTGAATGAACCAATTTGTAAGTCGCTCTGGATAAGAGCCTCTGCTAAATGACTTAAATGTAATGTAAATGTATGTAACCAGCACCAACCCCTGTGTGTAACCAGCACCAACCCCTGTATGTAACCAGCACCAACCCCTGTATGTAACCAGCACCAACCCCTGTGTGTAACCAGCACCAACCCCTGTATGTAACCAGCACCAACCCCTGTGTGTAACCAGCACCAACCCCTGTACTGTATGTAACCAGCACCAACCACTGTACTGTATGTAACCAGCACCAACCCCTGTATGTAACCAGCATCAACCCCTGTACTGTATGTAACCAGCACCAACCCCTGTACTGTATGTAACCAGCACCAACCCCTGTGTGTAACCAGCACCAACCCCTGTATGTAACCAGCACCAACCCCTGTACTGTGTGTAACCAGCACCAACCCCTGTATGTAACCAGCACCAACCTCTGTATGTAACCAGCACCAACCCCTTTATGTCATAAGGTGAATGAACCAATTTGTAAGTCGCTCTGGATAAGAGCGTCTGCTAAATGACTTAAATGTAATGTAAATGTATGTAACCAGCACCAACCCCTGTATGTAACCAGCACCAACCTCTGTATGTAACCAGCACCAACCTCTGTATGTAACCAGCACCAACCTCTGTATGTAACCAGCACCAACCCCTGTATGTAACCAGCACCAACCTCTGTATGTAACCGTGAACCCTGGAGGATTCAATACCTACCCTTGTAAAGGTCTGGCGAATTCATAACTAGTGAGCAGCTTGACCTTTATTTTCATGAGTCTTGTCCAGCAGGTGGAACTGAGGAAAATCCCCCTTAGATAGGCCAGCTGCAAAGTCAAAATGGACTATATTGTATAACTATCTTTGTGGCTGTGACAGCGAGTGACCACTCTGCAGAGCTGTCTTCTACAACAACTAGTGACATTTAACAGACAACAGAAACAGTGAAATATAATATCCGTGGAAGCTGGGGAATAAAGTGACGTTGTCACGCTGGTGGAGACTGTGAGAGCATTGTCAACCAACTCATCCTCACTCTTCAGCCATCTACAGCAGCTAGTTCCTCCCTGGGGAGAACCGACCATGAAGATAAACAGAAACAGCGAGAGATGATGAGGGAAGCTGGCGAACGTTGACACTGACGAGGACGTGTGTTGTACGTCTGCTTCTTGTCTGTCTGCCTCAGTTCGTAAACATAACAGCTGGGTGGTGGAACGAGTTCACCCTGGCAACGGTGAAGTCCTCAACCGTCAGCTTGTCGTCTACCTTTACAAAGAAAAGCTCAACCCTACGCTCCTATAACGGCTGGGGAATTCACAACTAGTGACATTTTGAAAGCGAGTGTTACGTACATATGAAGTGAAAATGTCACGCGAATCCATCTGGTCCACGGAGAAAAGAGTTCTGAACATAAACAATACAATATGGTAATCAGTGAAGCTGGTGACTGGTGTGACGCAGGCACACTGGTGGTCTGTGTCGGTCTGCCGCAGCACTGAACAGATGCAACTGGGATTTTGGTACCCTGGCAACGCTGAAGTGTGTTCGCTCACTGGGAGACATGCAGGCAGGGTTGAGAGAGAGAGAGAGAGAGAGAGAGAGAGAGAGAGAGAGAGAGAGAGAGAGAGAGAGAGAGAGAGAGAGAGAGAGAGAGAGAGAGAGAGAGAGAGAGAGAGATGGCAGGCAGGGATGAGAGAAAGAAAGAGAGAGAGATGGCAGGCAGGGATGAGAGAAAGAGAGAGAGAGAGATGGCAGACAGGGATGAAAGAGAGACAGAGAGAGATGGCAGACAGGGATGAGAGAAAAAGAGAGAGAGAGAGAGAGAGAGAGATGGCAGGCACGGATGAGAGAAAGAGAGAGAGAGAGATGGCAGGCACGGATGAGAGAGAGAGAGAGATGGCAGGCAGGAATGAGAGAGAGATGGCAGGCAGGGATGAGAGAGAGAGAGAGAGAGAGAGATGGCAGGCAGGGATGAGAGAGAGAGAGAGAGAGAGAGAGAGAGAGAGAGAGAGAGAGAGAGAGAGAGAGAGAGAGAGAGAGAGAGAGAGAGAGAGAGAGAGAGAGAGATGGCAGGCAGGGATGAGAGAGAGACAGAGAGAGAGATGGCAGACAGGGTTGAGAGAGAGAGAGACAGAGAGAGATGGCAGACAGGGTTGGCAGGGCCTCAGCTAACGACTGTGAAGGAGACACATGGTAATTACTCTGTCTCCACGGTGTCTGTTGTTCTTCTTAATTACTCATGGCAGCTCCGCTGTTTCATTGAGATTCATTTTCCCCACGTCAGACCTGGATGGGCTTAGAGGCTCAGCGGTAGGAAAGAGTTTTCAGGAGTGATGGAAATCATTGGCTAACACATTGTCGGATCCCCAAGCTCTAAAACAGGATTTTTTTTCAGATAGGTTCAGTTGATCAAAAAGAAGAATAAAGATTTGTTTAAATTGTTTACTATGTATAGATACAGGATCACACAACCTCCATGAAACAGGGTTGACTAGAGAAGAGGAAGATTAAGAACACGCATTTTCTTCCCTCCCTTGTTTAATGAGCTCAGTTGGTAGCTCAGTTGGTAAGAGCATGGCGCTTGTAACGCCAGGGTAGTGGGTTCAATCCCCGGGACCACCCATACATAGAATGTATGCACACATGACTGTAAGTCGCTTTGGATAAAAGCGTCTGCTAAATGGCATATATTATTATATATTATTATATTATTATATTATTATTATATATTATTATATATTATATTATTATAAAAAGAAAACCAGGACTGAGAGAGTTTAGCTTCCCCAGATGGAGTTTAGGAGAATATTAAATCTTTAAATAATACATTTAGCAACGATATGAAAGGATATTGAAATAGATTTGCCATTTAGACAGTTTCCAGGCAACACGGTCAAAGGGAACACACTGTATATAGTATCATTATAGGAGGTTAGGAGCCCTGGAGTGGACTACATCCTAATTAAAGACTGCTTTCCAATCGTACCCTATTCCCTATGTGGTACACTACTTAAGGATCTTTCTCATCTAGAGAAACACCGTAGTACAGGGCTCTGGTCGAATTTAGTGCACTATATCGGGAATAGTGTACCACTTGGGACTCGGCCTCCGTGTGAAATATGAATACCGATCGTACCAACCAAACAGCTGGTGGGCATAATATCCCAGCTTTCCCTCCATCTCAGTCTCTAAGGCATACTGTATACCTTTAATGAGTTGAGTAAAGGCCATTATAGAACAGACAGATAATACCTGTATCATAAACAGTATCCGGGTCAATATGCATCTCTCTTCATCAATTAGGTGATGATGAAGCTCGAGCCGGTACCATTAGGTTGGTTAGATATGGTAAGTGTTAGTATCCTCAAGGAGATAGGTTGGTTAGATATGGTAAGTGTTATCATTAGTATCCTCAAGGAGATAGGTTGGTTAGATATGGTAAGTGTTACTATCCTCAAGGAGATAGGCTGGTTAGATATGGTAAGTGTTAGTATCCTCAAGGAGATAGGTTGGTTAGATATGGTAAGTGTTATCATTAGTATCCTCAAGGAGATAGGTTGGTTAGATATGGTAAGTGTTACTATCCTCAAGGAGATAGGTTGGTTAGATATGGTAAGTGTTACTATCCTCAAGGAGATAGGTTCGTTAGATATGGTAAGTGTTATCATTAGTATCCTCAAGGAGATAGGTTGGTTAGATATGGTAAGTGTTACTATCCTCAAGGAGATAGGTTGGTTAGATTTGGTAAATGTTAGTATCTGCACGTTGATTGTAGCCTTTATCAAAGCTTTCTAGCTAGAGCTGGCCTCACCCAATTGGCTGTTGTGCAGTTGTGTCCCTGAAAATGTGCATAAAGATGATTTCCTGTAGCTTATTGTGAGTGGCATTTAGTCTACACCTCCCAGGATGCTCCTTGATCGCTCTGTGGCTGTTCTCTGGGTGGCGTCTTTGTGAAGTGGTGCGAGAGAGGAGAGGAGGTGGGAGGGGAGGGGAGGGGAGGGGAGGGGGGGAGAGGAGAGGAGAGGAGAGGAGAGGAGAGGAGAGGAGAGGGGAGAGGAGAGGAGAGGAGAGGAGAGGAGAGGAGAGGAGAGGCGAGGAGAGGAGAGGAGAGGAGAGGCGAGGAGAGGAGAGGAGAGGCGAGGCGAGGAGAGGCGAGGAGAGGAGAGGAGAGCGACACACCCTTCATTCCCTGGGGATTTCACAGTCACTTAAACAGCTTAGTAAAGGTCACCCAGCCAGCCTCATCTCTCCTCTCAGCTCACTGACTGTAGAAGCTAGCCAGGCTGAGACACCTCTCAGCTCACTGACTGTAGAAGCTAGCCAGGCTGAGACCCCTCATAGTTCACTGACTGTAGAAGCTAGCCAGGCTGAGACACCTCTCAGCTCACTTACTGTAGAAGCTAGCCAGGCTGAGACCTCTCATAGCTCACTGACTGTAGAAGCTAGCCAGGCTGAGACCCCTCATAGTTCACTGATTGTAGAAGCTAGCCAGGCTGAGACCCCTCATAGTTCACTGACTGTAGAAGCTAGCCAGGCTGAGACCTCTCATAGTTCACTGACTGTAGAAGCTAGCCAGGCTGAGACCCCTCATAGTTCACTGATTGTAGAAGCTAGCCAGGCTGAGACCCCTCATAGTTCACTGACTGTAGAAGCTAGCCAGGCTGAGACCTCTCATAGTTCACTGACTGTAGAAGCTAGCCAGGCTGAGACCCCTCATAGTTCACTGACTGTAGAAGCTAGCCAGGCTGAGACCACTCATAGTTCACTGACTGTAGAAGCTAGCCAGGCTGAGACTCCTCTCAGTTCACTGACTGTAGAAGCTAGCCAGGCTGAGACCTCTCATAGTTCACTGACTGTAGAAGCTAGCCATGCTGAGACCCCTCATAGTTCACTGACTGTAGAAGCTAGCCATGCTGAGACCCCTCATAGCTCACTGACTGTAGAAGCTAGCCAGGCTGAGACCTCTCATAGTTCACTGACTGTAGAAGCTAGCCAGGCTGAGACCACTCATAGTTCACTGACTGTAGAAGCTAGCCAGGCTGAGACTCCTCTCAGTTCACTAACTGTAGAAGCTAGCCAGGCTGAGACCACTCATAGTTCACTGACTGTAGAAGCTAGCCAGGCTGAGACTCCTCTCAGTTCACTGGCCTGAATGGCTGATGATGATGATGATGATGATGCTCACATCTGATGATGATGCCTGATCATGACAACAACTATGAAGATGCCTCATGATGACGATTAAAAAAAACAACATTTATTTCACCTTTATTCAACCAGGTAGGCTAGTTAAGAACAAGTTGTCAATTACGACTGCGACCTGGCCAAGATAAAGCACAGCAGTTCGACACAAACAACACAGAGTTACACATGGAATAAACAAACATACAGTCAATAATACAATAGAGAATGTCTACATACAGTTTGTGCAAATGTGGTAAGATAAGGGAAGTAAGGCAATAAATAGGCCGTAGTGGAGAAATAATTACAATATAGCAATTAAACACAGGAGTGATAGATGTGCAGAAGATGAATGTGCAAGTAGAGATACTGGGGTGCAAAGGAGCAAAAAAAAAATAACAATATGGGGATGAGGTAGTTGGATGGGCTATTTACAGATGGGCTATTTACAGATGGGCTATTTACAGATGGGCTATTTACAGATGGGCTATTTACAGATAGGCTATTTACAGATGGGATATGTACAGATGGGCTATTTACAGATGGGCTATTTACAGATGGGCTATGTACAGGTGCAGTGATCTGTGAGCTGCTTTGACAGCTGATGCTTAAAGCTCGTGAGGGAGATATGAGTCTCCAGCTTCAGTGATTTTTGCAGTTCGTTCCAGTTAGTGGCAGCAGACAACTGGAAGGAAAGGCGGCCGAAGGAGTAATAGGCTTTGGGGATGACCAGTGAGATATACCTGCTGGAGCACGTGCTATGGGTGGGTGCTGCTATGGTGACCAGTGAGCTGAGATAAGGCGGAGCTTTACCTAGCAAAGACATGTAGATGAAGGCGACAATGATCTTACCTGATGATGATGATGCCTGATGAAGAAGACTTTATATGTTACAACACCGACCTAGGGAAGAGTAGATATGCAGTGTAGTCTATATGTAGTGTAGTCTATATGTAGAGGTGTAGTCTATATGTAGTGTAGTCTATATGTAGTGTAGTCTATATGTAGTGGTGTAGTCTATATGTAGTGTAGTCTATATGTAGAGGTGTAGTCTATATGTAGTGTAGTCTATATGTAGTGTAGTCTATGTGTAGAGGTGTAGTCTATATGTAGTCTAATCTATATGTAGAGGTGTAGTCTATATGTAGAGGTGTAGTCTATATGTAGTGTAGTCTATATGTAGTGTAGTCTATGTGTAGAGGTGTAGTCTATATGTAGTGTAGTCTATATGTAGTGTAGTCTATATGTAGAGGTGTAGTCTATATGTATTGTAGTCTATATGTAGAGGTGTAGTCTATATGTAGTGTAGTCTATGTGTAGAGGTGTAGTCTATATGTAGAGGTGTAGTCTATATGTAGTGTAGTCTATTTGTAGTGTAGTCTATATGTAGTGTAGTCTATATGTAGAGGTGTAGTCTATATGTAGTGTAGTCTATATGTAGCGTAGTCTATATGCAGTGTAGTCTATGTAGTGTATTCTATATGACCTGGGCCCATTGGGTCTGATGATGATGATGATTTCTGACCTGGGCCCATTGGGCCTGATGATGATGATTGATGCCTGTACTGGGCCCATTGGGCCTGATGAAGATGATTTATGCCTGAACTGGGCCCATTGGGCCTGATGATGATGATGATGATACCTGACCGGGCCCATTGGGGCTGATGATGATGATGATGCCTGACCAGGGCCCATTGGGCCTGATGATGATGCCTGACCTGGGTCGATTGGGCCTGATGATGATGATGATGATGCCTGACCTGGGCCCATTGGGTCTGATGATGATGATGATGCCTGACCAGGGCCCATTGGGCCTGATGATGATGCCTGACCTGGGCCCATTGGGGCTGATGATGATGATGCCTGACCTGGGCCGATTGGGCCTGATGGTGATGATGATGCCTGACCTGGGCCCATTGGGCCTGATGATGATGATGCCTGACCTGGGCCCATTGGGGCTGATGATGATGATGATGATGCCTGACGTGGGCCCATTTGGCCTGATGATGAAGATGATGATGCCTGACCATGGCCCATTGGGCCTGATGATGATGATGATGATGGCTGACATGGGCCCATTGGGCCGGATGATGATGCCTGACCTGGGCCCATTGGGGCTGATGATGTTGACGATGAAGATGCCTGACCTGGGCCCATTGGGGCTGATGATGACGATGAAGATACCTGACATGGGCCCATTGGACTTGATGATGATGATGAAGATGCCTGACCTGGGCCCATTGGGCCTGATGATGATGCCTGACCTGGGCCCATTGTGGCTGATGATGATGCCTGACCTGGGCCCATTGGGGCTGATGATGATGATGATGATGATGCCTGACTTGGGCCCATTTGGCCTGATGATGAAGATGATGATGCCTGACCGGGGCCCATTGGGGCTGATGATGATGATGCCTGACCTGGGCCGATTGGGCCTGATGATGATGATGATGCCTGACCTGGGCCCATTGGGCCTGATGATGATGATGATGCCTGACCTGGGCCCATTGGGCCTGATGATGGTGCCTGACCTGGGCCCATTGGGCCTGGTGATGATACCTGACCTGGGCCTATTGGGCCTGATGATGATGCCTGACCTGGGCCCATTGGGGCTGATGATGATGATGATGCCTGACCTGTGCCCATTTGGCCTGATGATGACGATGATGCCTGACCTGTGCCCATTGGGCCTGATGATGATGATGATGATGATGCCTGAACTGGGCCCATTTGGCCTGATGATGAAGATGATGATGCCTGACCGGGGCCCATTGGGGCTGATGATAATGATGCCTGACCTGGGCCGATTGGGCCTGATGATTATGATGATGCCTGACCTGGGCCTATTGGGCCTGATGATGATGATGATGCCTGACCTGGTCCCATTGGGCCTGATGATGATGCCTGACCTGGGCCCATTGGGGATGATGAGGATGATGATGTCTCACGTGGGCCCATTGGGCCTGATGATCATGATGATGCCTGACCTGTGCCCATTGGGCCTGATGATGGTGCCTGACCTGGGCCCATTGGGCCTGATGACGATGCCGGACCTGGGCCCATTGGGGCTGATGATGATGATGGTTTCTGACGTGGGCCCATTGGGCCTGATGATGATGATGATGCCTGACCGGGGCCCATTGGGCCTGATGATGGTGCCTGTCCTGGGCCCATTGGGCCTGATGATGATGCCTGACCTGGGCCCATTGGGCCGGATGATGATGCCTGACCTGTGCCCATTGGGCCGGATGATGATGCCTGACCTGGGCCCATTGGGCCTGATGATGATGATGATGATGCCTGACCTGGGGCCATTGGGCCTGATTATTATGATGATGCCTGACCTGGGCCTATTGGGCCAGATGATGATTCCTGACCTGGGCCCATTGGGGCTGATGATGATGATGATGTCTGACGTGGGCCCATTGGGGCTGATGATGACGATGAAGATGCCTGACCTGGGCCAATTGGGCCTGATGATGATGATGCCTGACATGGGCCCATTGGACTCTATGATGATGATGAAAATGCCTGACCTGGACCCATTTGGCCTGATGATGATGCCTGACCTGGGCCCATTGGGCCTGATGATGATGATAATGATGATGCCTGACCGGGGCCCATTGGGCCTGATGATGATGATGATGATGCCTGAAGTGGGCCCATTTGGTCTGATGATGAAGATCATGATGCCTGACCTGTGCCCATTGGGCCTGATGATGATGATGATGATGATGATGATGATGATGATGCCTGACCTGGGCCGATTGGGCCTGATGATGATGATGATGCCTGACTGGGGCCCATTGGGGCTGATGATGATGATGCCTGACCTGGGCCGATTGGGCCTGATGATGATGATGATGCCTGAACTGGGCCCATTGGGCCTGATGATGATGATGATGATGCCTGACCTGGGCCGATTGGGCCTGATGATGATGATGATGCCCATGGGCCCATTGGGCCTGATGATGGTGCCTGACCTGGGCCCATTGGGCCTGGTGATGATACCTGACCTGGGCCCATTGGGCCTGATGATGATGCCTGACCTGGGCCCATTGGGGCTGATGATGATGATGATGCCTGACCTGTGCCCATTGGGCCTGATGATGATGATGATGCCTGACCTGGGCCCATTTGGCCTGATGATAATGATGCCTGACCTGGGCCTGACCTGGGCCCATTGGGCCTGATGATGATGATGCCTGACCTGGGCCCATTGGGGCTGATGATGATGCCTGACCTGGGCCCATTGGGGCTGATGATGATGATGATGATGCCTGACGTGGGCCCATTTGACCTGATGATGAAGATGATGATGCCTGACCGTGGACCATTGGGCCTGATGATGATGATGATGATGATGATGGCTGACATGGGCCCATTGGGCCTGATGATGATGATGATGCCTGACCTGGGCCCATTGGGCCTGATGATGATGATGCCTGACCTGGGCCCATTGGGCCTGATGATGATACCTGACCTGGGCCCATTGTGCCTGATGATGATGCCTGACCTGGGCCCATTGGGGCTGATGATGATGCCTGACCTGGGCCCATTGGGTCTGATGATGATGCCTGACCTGGGCCCATTGGGCCTGATGATGATGCCTGACCTGGGCCCATTGGGGCTGATGATGATGATGATGATGATGCCTGACGTGGGCCCATTTGGCCTGATGATGAAGATGATGATGCCTGACCTGTGCCCATTGGGCCTGATGATGATGATGATGATGATGATGATGATGATGATGATGATGATGATGATGATGATGATGATGATGCCTGACCTGGGCCGATTGGGCCTGATGATGATGATGATGCCTGACCGGGGCCCATTGGGGCTGATGATGATGATGCCTGACCTGGGCCGATTGGGCCTGATGATGATGATGATGCCTGACCTGGGCCCATTGGGCCTGATGATGATGATGCCTGACCTGGGCCCATTGGGCCTGATGATGGTGCCTGACCTGGGCCCATTGGGCCTGGTGATGATACCTGACCTGGGCCCATTGGGCCTGATGATGATGCCTGACCTGTGCCCATTCGGCCTGATGATGACGATGATGCCTGACCTGTGCCCATTGGGCCTGATGATGATGATGATGATGCCTGACCTGTGCCTATTGGGCCTGATGATGATGATGATGCCTGACCTGGGCCCATTGGGCCTGATGATGATGATGATGCCTGACCTGGGCCTATTGGGCCTGATGATGATGATGATGCCTGACCTGGGCCCATTGGGCCTGATGATGGTGCCTGACCTGGGCCCATTAGGCCTGATGACGATGCCGGACCTGGGCCCATTGGGGCTGATGATGATGATGGTTTCTGACGTGGGCCCATTGGGCCTGATGATGATGATGATGCCTGACCGGGGCCCATTGGGCCTGATGATGGTGCCTGTCCTGGGCCCATTGGGCCTGATGATGATGCCTGACCTGGGCCCATTGGGCCTGATGATGATGCCTGACCTGGGCCCATTGGGGCTGATGAGGATGATGATGTCTCACGTGGGCCCATTGGGCCTGATGATCATGATGATGCCTGACCTGTGCCCATTGGGCCTGATGATGGTGCCTGACCTGGGCCCATTGGGCCTGATGATGATGCCGGACCTGGGCCCATTGGGGCTGATGATGATGATGGTTTCTGACGTGGGCCCATTGGGCCTGATGATGATGATGATGCCTGACCGGGGCCCATTGGGCCTGATGATGGTGCCTGTCCTGGGCCCATTGTGCCTGATTATGATGCCTGACCTGGGCCCATTGGGGCTGATGATGATGCCTGACCTGGGCCCATTGGGTCTGATGATGATGCCTGACCTGGGCCCATTGGGCCTGATGATGATGCCTGACCTGGGCCCATTGGGGCTGATGATGATGATGATGATGATGATGATGATGCCTGACGTGGGCCCATTTGGCCTGATGATGAAGATGATGATGCCTGACCTGTGCCCATTGGGCCTGATGATGACGATGATGATGATGATGATGATGATGATGATGATGATGATGATGATGATGATGATGCCTGACCGGGGCCCATTGGGCCTGATGATGGTGCCTGACCTGTGCCGATTGGGCCTGATGATGATGATGATGATGCCTGACCGGGGCCCATTGGGGCTGATGATGATGATGCCTGACCTGGGCCGATTGGGCCTGATGATGGTGCCTGACCTGGGCCCATTGGGCCTGGTGATGATACCTGACCTGGGCCCATTGGGCCTGATGATGATGCCTGACCTGTGCCCATTCGGCCTGATGATGACGATGATGCCTGACCTGTGCCCATTGGGCCTGATGATGATGATGATGATGATGCCTGACCTGTGCCCATTGGGCCTGATGATGATGATGATGCCTGACCTGGGCCCATTTGGCCTGATGATAATGATGCCTGACCTGGGCCTGACCTGGGCCCATTGGGCCTGATGATGATGATGCCTGACCTGGGCCCATTGGGGCTGATGATGATGCCTGACCTGGGCCCATTGGGGCTGATGATGATGATGATGATGCCTGACGTGGGCCCATTTGACCTGATGATGAAGATGATGATGCCTGACCGTGGACCATTGGGCCTGATGATGATGATGATGATGGCTGACATGGGCCCATTGGGCCTGATGATGATGATGATGCCTGACCTGGGCCCATTGGGCCTGATGATGATGATGATGATGCCTGACCTGGGCCCATTGGGCCTGATGATGATGATGATGCCTGACCTGGGCCCATTGGGCCTGATGATGATACCTGACCTGGGCCCATTGTGCCTGATGATGATGCCTGACCTGGGCCCATTGGGGCTGATGATGATGCCTGACCTGGGCCCATTGGGTCTGATGATGATGCCTGACCTGGGCCCATTGGGCCTGATGATGATGCCTGACCTGGGCCCATTGGGGCTGATGTTGATGATGATGATGATGATGATGCCTGACGTGGGCCCATTTGGCCTGATGATGAAGATGATGATGCCTGACCTGTGCCCATTGGGCCTGATGATGACGATGATGATGATGATGATGATGATGATGATGATGCCTGACCTGGGCCCATTGGGCCTGATGATGATGATGATGGGCCCATTGGGCCTGATGATGATGCCTGACCTGGGCCCATTGGGCCTGATGATGATGATGCCTGACCTGGGCCCATTGGGCCTGGGCCCATTGATGATGATGATGCCTGACCTGGGCCCATTGGGCCTGATGATGATGCCTGACCTGGGCCCATTGGCCTGATGATGATGATGATGCCTGACCTGGGCCCATTGGGCCTGATGATGATGATGATGATGCCTGACCTGGGCCCATTGGGCCTGATGATGATGATGATGCCTGACCTGGGCCCATTGGGCCTGATGATGATGATGATGATGCCTGACCTGGGCCCATTGGGCCTGATGATGATGATGATGCCTGACCTGGGCCCATTGGGCCTGATGATGATGATGATGCCTGACCTGGGCCCATTGGGCCTGGGCCTGATGATGATGCCTGACCTGGGCCCATTGGGGCTGATGATGATGATGATTGGGGCTGATGATGGATGATGTCTGACGTGGGCCCATTGGGCCTGATGATGATGATGATGCCTGACCTGGGCCCATTGGGCCTGATGATGATGATGATGCCTGTCCTGGGCCCATTGGGCCTGATGATGATGCCTGACCTGGGCCCATTGGGCCTGATGATGATGCCTGACCTGGGCCCATTGGGGCTGATGAGGATGATGATGTCTCACGTGGGCCCATTGGGCCTGATGATCATGATGATGCCTGACCTGTGCCCATTGGGCCTGATGATGGTGCCTGACCATTGGGCCCATTGGGCCTGATGATGATGCCGGACCTGGGCCCATTGGGGCTGATGATGATGATGGTTTCTGATGTGGGCCCATTGGGCCTGATGATGATGATGATGCCTGACCGGGCCCATTGGGCCTGATGATGGTGCCTGTCCTGGGCCCATTGGGCCTGATGATGATGCCTGACCTGGGCCCATTGTTGCTGATGATGATGCCTGACCTGGGCCCATTGGGGCTGATGATGACCTGGGCCCATTGGGGCTGATGATGATGATGATGATGCCTGACGTGGGCCCATTTGGCCTGATGATGAAGATGATGATGCCTGACCTGTGCCCATTGGGCCTGATGATGATGATGAAGATGCCTGACCTGGGCCCATTGGGCCTGATGATGATGCCTGACCTGGGCCCATTGTTGCTGATGATGATGCCTGACCTGGGCCCATTGGGGCTGATGATGATGATGATGATGCCTGACGTGGGCCCATTTGGCCTGATGATGAAGATGATGATGCCTGACCTGTGCCCATTGGGCCTGATGATGATGATGATGATGATGATGATGATGATGCCTGACCTGGGCCGATTGGGCCTGATGATGATGATCATGCCTGACTGGGGCCCATTGGGGCTGATGATGATGATGCCTGACCTGGGCCGATTGGGCCTGATGATCATGATGATGCCTGACCTGGGCCCATTGGGCCTGATGATGATGATGATGATGATGATGCCTGACCTGGGCCCATTGGGCCTGATGATGGTGCCTGACCTGGGCCCATTGGGCCTGGTGATGATACATGACCTGGGCCCATTGGGCCTGATGATGATGCCTGACCTGGGCCCATTGGGGCTGATGATGATGATGATGCCTGACCTGTGTCCATTGGGCCTGATGATGATGATGATGATGATGCCTGACCTGGGCCCATTGGGCCTGATGATGATGATAAAGATGCCTGACCTGGGCCCATTGGGGCTGATGATGATGATGATGATGATGTCTGATGTGGGCCCATTGGCCCTGATGATGATGATGATGCCTGACCGGGGCCCATTGGGCCTGATGATGATGCCTGACCTGGGCCCATTGGGGCTGATGATGATGATGATGCCTGACCTGTGTCCATTGGGCCTGATGATGATGATGATGATGATGCCTGACCTGGGCCCATTGGGCCTGATGATGATGATGATGATGATGCCTGACCTGGGCCCATTTGGCCTGATGATGATGATGCCTGACCTGGGCCCATTGGGGCTGATGATGATGCCTGACCTGGGCCCATTGGGCCTGATGATAATGCCTGACCTGGGCCCATTGGGGCTGATGATGATGATGATAATGCCTGACGTGGGCCCATTTGGCCTGATGATGAAGATGATGATGCCTGACCGTGGACCATTGGGCCTGATGATGATGATGATGATGGCTGACGTGGGCCCATTGGGCCTGATGATCATGATGATGCCTGACCTGGGCCCATTGGGCCTGATGAATATGATGATGCCTAACCTGGGCCTATTGGGCCAGATGATGATTCCTGACCTGGGCCCATTGGGGCTGATGATGATGATGATGTCTGACGTGGGCCCATTGGGGCTGATGTTGACGATGAAGATGCCTGACCAGGGCCCATTGGGGCTGATGATGACGATGAAGATGCCTGACATGGGCCCATTGGACTTGATGATGATGATGAAGATGCCTGACCTGGGCCCATTGGGCCTGATGATGATGCCTGACCTGGGCCCATTGGGCCTGATGATGATGCCTGACCTGGGCCCATTGGGGCTGATGAGGATGATGATGTCTCACGTGGGCCCATTGGGCCTGTTGATCATGATGATGCCTGACCTGTGCCCATTGGGCCTGATGATGATGCCTGACTTGTGCCCATTGGGCCTGATGATGATGATGCCGGACCTGGGCCCATTGGGGCTGATGATGATGATGCCTGACCTGGGCCCATTGGGCCTGATGATGGTGCCTGACCTGGGCCCATTGGGCCTGGTGATGATACCTGACCTGGGCCCATTGGGCCTGATGATGATGCCTGACCTGGGCCCATTGGGGCTGATGATGATGATGATGCCTGACCTGTGCCCATTCGGCCTGATGATGACGATGATGCCTGACCTGTGCCTATTGGGCCTGATGATGATGATGATGCCTGACCTGGGCCCATTGGGCCTGATGATGATGATGATGCCTGACCTGGGCCCAGTGGCCTGATGATGATGATGATGCCTGACCTGGGCCTATTGGGCCTGATGATGATGATGATGCCTGACCTGGGCCCATTGGGCCTGATGATGATGCCTGACCTGGGCCCATTGGGGCTGATGAGGATGATGATGTCTCACGTGGGCCCATTGGGCCTGATGATCATGATGATGCCTGACCTGTGCCCATTGGGCCTGATGATGGTGCCTGACCTGGGCCCATTGGGCCTGATGATGATACCGGACCTGGGCCCATTGGGGCTGATGATGATGATGGTTTCTGATGTGGGCCCATTGGGCCTGATGATGATGATGATGCCTGACCGGGCCCATTGGGCCTGATGATGGTGCCTGTCCTGGGCCCATTGGGCCTGATGATGATGCCTGACCTGGGCCCATTGGGCCTGATGATGATGCCTGACCTGGGCCCATTGGGGCTGATGAGGATGATGATGTCTCACGTGGGCCCATTGGGCCTGTTGATCATGATGATGCCTGACCTGTGCCCATTGGGCCTGATGATGGTGCCTGACCTGGGCCCATTGGGCCTGATGATGATGCCGGACCTGGGCCCATTGGGGCTGATGATGATTTCTGACGTGGGCCCATTGGGCCTGATGATGATGATGCCTGACCGGGGCCCATTGGGCCTGATGATGGTGCCTGTCCTGGGCCCATTGGGCCTGATGATGATGCCTGACCTGGGCCCATTGGGCCGGATGATGATGCCTGACCTGTGCCCATTGGGCCGGATGATGATGCCTGACCTGGGCCCATTGGGCCTGATGATGATGATGATGATGCCTGACCTGGGCCCATTGGGCCTGATTATTATGATGATGCCTGACCTGGGCCTATTGGGTCAGATGATGATTCCTGACCTGGGCCCATTGGGGCTGATGATGATGATGATGTCTGACGTGGGCCCATTGGGGCTGATGATGACGATGAAGATGCCTGACCTGGGCCAATTGGGCCTGATGATGATGATGATGATGATGATGATGATGATGCCTGACATGGGCCCATTGGACTCTATGATGATGATGAAAATGCCTGACCTGGACCCATTTGGCCTGATGATGATGCTTGACCTGGGCCCATTGTGGCTGATGATGATTATGATGCCTGACCTGGGCCGATTGGGCCTAATGATGATGATGATGCCTGACCTGGGCCTAATGGGCCTGATGATGATGATGATGCCTGACCTGGGCCCATTGGGTCTGATGATGATGCCTGACCTGGGCCCATTGAGCCTGATGATGATGCCTGACCTGGGCCCATTGGGGCTGATGATGATGCCTGACCTGTGCCCATTGGGCCTGATGATGATGATAATGATGATGCCTGACCGGGGCCCATTGGGCCTGATGATGGTGCCTGACCTGGGCCCATTGGGCCTGATGATGATGATGTCTGACGTGGGCCCATTGGGGCTGATGATGACGATGAAGATGCCTGACCTGGACCAATTGGGCCTGATGATGATGATGATGATGCCTGACCTGGGCCCATTGGACTTGATGATGATGATAAAGATGCCTGACCTGGGCCCATTGGGGCTGATGATGATGATGATGATGATGTCTGATGTGGGCCCATTGGCCCTGATGATGATGATGATGCCTGACCGGGGCCCATTGGGCCTGATGATGATGCCTGACCTGGGCCCATTGGGGCTGATGATGATGATGATGTCTGACGTGAGCCACATTTGGCGTGATGATCATGATGATGCCTGACCTGGGCCCAGTGGGCCTGATGAATATGATGATGCCTAACCTGGGCCTATTGGGCCAGATGATGATTCCTGACCTGGGCCCATTGGGGCTGATGATGATGATGATGTCTGACGTGGGCCCATTGGGGCTGATGTTGACGATGAAGATGCCTGACCTGGGCCCATTGGGGCTGATGATGACGATGAAGATGCCTGACCTGGGCCCTTTGGGCCCGATGATGATGCCTGACCTGGGCCCATTGTGGCTGATGATGATTCCTGACCTGGGCCCATTGGGGCTGATGATGATGATGATGTCTGACGTGGGCCCATTGGGGCTGATGTTGACGATGAAGATGCCTGACCTGGGCCCATTGGGGCTGATGATGACGATGAAGATGCCTGACATGGGCCCATTGGGCCTGATGATGATGATGATGATGCCTGACCTGGGCCCATTGGGCCTGATTATTATGATGATGCCTGACCTGGGCCTATTGGGTCAGATGATGATTCCTGACCTGGGCCCATTGGGGCTGATGATGATGATGATGTCTGACGTGGGCCCATTGGGGCTGATGATGACGATGAAGATGCCTGACCTGGGCCAATTGGGCCTGATGATGATGATGATGATGATGATGATGATGCCTGACATGGGCCCATTGGACTCTATGATGATGATGAAAATGCCTGACCTGGACCCATTTGGCCTGATGATGATGCTTGACCTGGGCCCATTGTGGCTGATGATGATTATGATGCCTGACCTGGGCCGATTGGGCCTAATGATGATGATGATGCCTGACCTGGGCCTAATGGGCCTGATGATGATGATGATGCCTGACCTGGGCCCATTGGGTCTGATGATGATGCCTGACCTGGGCCCATTGAGCCTGATGATGATGCCTGACCTGGGCCCATTGGGGCTGATGATGATGCCTGACCTGTGCCCATTGGGCCTGATGATGATGATAATGATGATGCCTGACCGGGGCCCATTGGGCCTGATGATGGTGCCTGACCTGGGCCCATTGGGCCTGATGATGATGATGTCTGACAAGGGCCCATTGGGGCTGATGATGACGATGAAGATGCCTGACCTGGACCAATTGGGCCTGATGATGATGATGATGATGCCTGACCTGGGCCCATTGGACTTGATGATGATGATAAAGATGCCTGACCTGGGCCCATTGGGGCTGATGATGATGATGATGATGATGTCTGATGTGGGCCCATTGGCCCTGATGATGATGATGATGCCTGACCGGGGCCCATTGGGCCTGATGATGATGCCTGACCTGGGCCCATTGGGGCTGATGATGATGATGATGTCTGACGTGAGCCACATTTGGCGTGATGATCATGATGATGCCTGACCTGGGCCCAGTGGGCCTGATGAATATGATGATGCCTAACCTGGGCCTATTGGGCCAGATGATGATTCCTGACCTGGGCCCATTGGGGCTGATGATGATGATGATGTCTGACGTGGGCCCATTGGGGCTGATGTTGACGATGAAGATGCCTGACCTGGGCCCATTGGGGCTGATGATGACGATGAAGATGCCTGACCTGGGCCCTTTGGGCCCGATGATGATGCCTGACCTGGGCCCATTGTGGCTGATGATGATTCCTGACCTGGGCCCATTGGGGCTGATGATGATGATGATGTCTGACGTGGGCCCATTGGGGCTGATGTTGACGATGAAGATGCCTGACCTGGGCCCATTGGGGCTGATGATGACGATGAAGATGCCTGACATGGGCCCATTGGACTTGATGATGATGATGAAGATGCCTGACCTGGGCCCATTGGGCCTGATGATGATGCCTGACCTGGGCCCATTGTGGCTGATGATGATGCCTGACCTGGGCCCATTGGGGCTGATGATGATGATGATGATGCCTGACGTGGGCCCATTTGGCCTGATGATGAAGATGATGATGCCTGACCTGTGCCCATTGGGCCTGATGATGATGATGATGATGATGATGATGATGATGATGATGATGCCTGACCTGGGCCGATTGGGCCTGATGATGATGATCATGCCTGACTGGGGCCCATTGGGGCTGATGATGATGATGCCTGACCTGGGCCGATTGGGCCTGATGATGATGATGATGCCTGACCTGGGCCCATTGGGCCTGATGATGATGATGATGATGATGATGCCTGACCTGGGCCCATTGGGCCTGATGATGGTGCCTGACCTGGGCCCATTGGGCCTGGTGATGATACATGACCTGGGCCCATTGGGCCTGATGATGATGCCTGACCTGGGCCCATTGGGGCTGATGATGATGATGATGCCTGACCTGTGTCCATTGGGCCTGATGATGATGATGATGATGATGCCTGACCTGGGCCCATTGGGCCTGATGATGATGATGATGATGATGATGCCTGACCTGGGCCCATTTGGCCTGATGATGATGATGCCTGACCTGGGCCCATTGGGCCTGATGAATATGATGATGCCTAACCTGGGCCTATTGGGCCAGATGATGATTCCTGACCTGGGCCCATTGGGGCTGATGATGATGATGATGTCTGACGTGGGCCCATTGGGGCTGATGTTGACGATGAAGATGCCTGACCAGGGCCCATTGGGGCTGATGATGACGATGATGATGCCTGACCTGGGCCCATTGTGGTTGATGATGAAACCTGACCTAGGCCCATTGGGGCTGATGATGATGATGATGTCTGACGTGGGCCCATTGGGGCTGATGTTGACGATGAAGATGCCTGACCTGGGCCCATTGGGGCTGATGATGACGATGAAGATGCCTGACATGGGCCCATTGGACTTGATGATGATGATGAAGATGCCTGACCTGGGCCCATTGGGCCTGATGATGATGCCTGACCTGGGCCCATTGTGGCTGATGATGATGCCTGACCTGGGCCCATTGGGGCTGATGATGATGATGATGATGCCTGACGTGGGCCCATTTGGCCTGATGATGAAGATGATGCCTGACCTGGGCCCATTGGGCCTGATGATGATGATGATGCCTGACCTGGGCCCATTGGGCCTGATGATGATGATGATGCCTGACCTGGGCCTATTGGGCCTGATGATGACGATGAAGATGCCTGACATGGGCCCATTGGACTTGATGATGATGATGAAGATGCCTGACCTGGGCCCATTGGGCCTGATGATGATGCCTGACCTGGGCCCATTGGGGCTGATGATGATGATGATGATGCCTGACGTGGGCCCATTTGGCCTGATGATGAAGATGATGATGCCTGACCTGTGCCCATTGGGCCTGATGATGATGATGATGATGATGATGATGCCTGACCTGGGCCGATTGGGCCTGATGATGATGATGATGCCTGACAGGGGCCCATTGGGGCTGATGATGATGATGCCTGACCTGGGTCGATTGGGCCTGATGATGATGATGATGCCTGACCTGTGCCCATTGGGCCTGATGATGACAATGATGATGATGATGATGATGATGCCTGACCTGGGCCGATTGGGCCTGATGATGATGATGATGCCTGACCGGGGCCCATTGGGCCTGATGATGATGATGATGCCTGACCTGGGCCCATTGGGCCTGATGATGATGCCTGACCTGGGCCCATTGGGCCTGATGAGGATGATGATGTCTCACGTGGGCCCATTGGGCCTGATGATCATGATGATGCCTGACCTGTGCCCATTGGGCCTGATGATGATGATGATGATGATGCCTGACCTGTGCCTATTGGGCCTGATGATGATGATGATGCCTGACCTGGGCCCATTGGGCCTGATGATGATGATGATGCCTGGCCTGGGCCTATTGGGCCTGATGATGATGATGATGCCTGACCTGGGCCCATTGGGCCTGATGATGATGATGATGATGATGCCTGACCTGGGCCCATTGGGCCTGATGATGATGATGATGATGATGATGATGATGCCTGACCTGGGCCCATTTGGCCTGATGATGATGATGCCTGACCTGGGCCCATTGGGCCTGATGAATATGATGATGCCTAACCTGGGCCTATTGGGCCAGATGATGATTCCTGACCTGGGCCCATTGGGGCTGATGATGATGATGATGTCTGACGTGGGCCCATTGGGGCTGATGTTGACGATGAAGATGCCTGACCAGGGCCCATTGGGGCTGATGATGACGATGATGATGCCTGACCTGGGCCCATTGTGGTTGATGATGAAACCTGACCTAGGCCCATTGGGGCTGATGATGATGATGATGTCTGACGTGGGCCCATTGGGGCTGATGTTGACGATGAAGATGCCTGACCTGGGCCCATTGGGGCTGATGATGACGATGAAGATGCCTGACATGGGCCCATTGGACTTGATGATGATGATGAAGATGCCTGACCTGGGCCCATTGGGCCTGATGATGATGCCTGACCTGGGCCCATTGTGGCTGATGATGATGCCTGACCTGGGCCCATTGGGGCTGATGATGATGATGATGATGCCTGACGTGGGCCCATTTGGCCTGATGATGAAGATGATGCCTGACCTGGGCCCATTGGGCCTGATGATGATGATGATGCCTGACCTGGGCCCATTGGGCCTGATGATGATGATGATGCCTGACCTGGGCCTATTGGGCCTGATGATGACGATGAAGATGCCTGACATGGGCCCATTGGACTTGATGATGATGATGAAGATGCCTGACCTGGGCCCATTGGGCCTGATGATGATGCCTGACCTGGGCCCATTGGGGCTGATGATGATGATGATGCCTGACGTGGGCCCATTTGGCCTGATGATGAAGATGATGATGCCTGACCTGTGCCCATTGGGCCTGATGATGATGATGATGATGATGATGATGATGCCTGACCTGGGCCGATTGGGCCTGATGATGATGATGATGCCTGACAGGGGCCCATTGGGGCTGATGATGATGATGCCTGACCTGGGTCGATTGGGCCTGATGATGATGATGATGCCTGACCTGGGCCCATTGGGCCTGATGATGATGATGATGATGCCTGACCTGGGCCCATTGGGCCTGATGATGGTGCCTGACCTGGGCCCATTGGGCCTGGTGATGATACATGACCTGGGCCCATTGGGCCTGATGATGATGCCTGACCTGGGCCCATTGGGGCTGATGATGATGATGATGCCTGACCTGTGCCCATTGGGCCTGATGATGATGCCTGACCTGGGCCCATTGGGCCTGATGATAATGCCTGACCTGGGCCCATTGGGGCTGATGATGATGATGATGGCTGACATGGGCCCATTGGGCCTGATGATGATGATGATGATGATGCCTGACCTGGGCCCATTGGGCCTGATGATGATGATGATGATGATGCCTGACCTGGGCCCATTGGGCCTGATGATGATACCTGACCTGGGCCCATTGTGCCTGATGATGATGATGCCTGACCTGGGCCCATTGGGTCTGATGATGATGCCTGACCTGGGCCCATTGGGCCTGATGATGATGCCTGACCTGGGCCCATTGGGCCTGATGATGATGATGATGCCTGACCTGGGCCTATTGGGCCTGATGATGACGATGAAGATGCCTGACATGGGCCCATTGGACTTGATGATGATGATGAAGATGCCTGACCTGGGCCCATTGGGCCTGATGATGATGCCTGACCTGGGCCCATTGGGGCTGATGATGATGATGATGATGCCTGACGTGGGCCCATTTGGCCTGATGATGAAGATGATGATGCCTGACCTGTGCCCATTGGGCCTGATGATGATGATGATGATGATGATGATGCCTGACCTGGGCCGATTGGGCCTGATGATGATGATGATGCCTGACAGGGGCCCATTGGGGCTGATGATGATGATGCCTGACCTGGGCCGATTGGGCCTGATGATGATGATGATGCCTGACCTGGGCCCATTGGGCCTGATGATGATGATGATGATGCCTGACCTGGGCCCATTGGGCCTGATGATGGTGCCTGACCTGGGCCCATTGGGCCTGGTGATGATACATGACCTGGGCCCATTGGGCCTGATGATGATGCCTGACCTGGGCCCATTGGGGCTGATGATGATGATGATGCCTGACCTGTGCCCATTGGGCCTGATGATGATGCCTGACCTGGGCCCATTGGGCCTGATGATAATGCCTGACCTGGGCCCATTGGGGCTGATGATGATGATGATGATGGCTGACATGGGCCCATTGGGCCTGATGATGATGATGATGATGCCTGACCTGGGCCCATTGGGCCTGATGATGATGATGATGATGCCTGACCTGGGCCCATTGGGCCTGATGATGATACCTGACCTGGGCCCATTGTGCCTGATGATGATGATGCCTGACCTGGGCCCATTGGGGCTGATGATGATGATGATGATGATGCCTGACGTGGGCCCATTTGGCCTGATGATGAAGATGATGATGCCTGACCTGTGCCCATTGGGCCTGATGATGACAATGATGATGATGATGATGATGATGCCTGACCTGGGCCGATTGGGCCTGATGATGATGATGATGCCTGACCGGGGCCCATTGGGCCTGATGATGATGATGATGCCTGACCTGGGCCCATTGGGCCTGATGATGATGCCTGACCTGGGCCCATTGGGCCTGATGAGGATGATGATGTCTCACGTGGGCCCATTGGGCCTGATGATCATGATGATGCCTGACCTGTGCCCATTGGGCCTGATGATGATGATGATGATGATGCCTGACCTGTGCCTATTGGGCCTGATGATGATGATGATGCCTGACCTGGGCCCATTGGGCCTGATGATGATGATGATGCCTGACCTGGGCCTATTGGGCCTGATGATGATGATGATGCCTGACCTGGGCCCATTGGGCCTGATGATGATGCCTGACCTGGGCCCATTGGGCCTGATGATCATGATGATGCCTGACCTGTGCCCATTGGGCCTGATGATGATGATGATGATGATGATGCCTGACCTGTGCCCATTGGGCCTGATGATGATGATGATGCCTGACCTGGGCCTATTGGGCCTGATGATGATGATGATGCCTGACCTGGGCCCATTGGGCCTGATGATGGTGCCTGTCCTGGGCCCATTGGGCCTGATGATGATGCCTGACCTGGGCCCATTGGGCCGGATGATGATGCCTGACCTGTGCCCATTGGGCCGGATGATGATGGCTGACCTGGGCCCATTGGGCCTGATGATGATGATGATGATGATGCCTGACCTGGGCCCATTGGGCCTGATGATGATACATGACCTGGGCCCATTGGGCCTGATGATGATGCCTGACCTGGGCCCATTGGGCCTGATGATGATACATGACCTGGGCCCATTGGGCCTGACGATGATGCCTGACCTGGGCCCATTGGGGCTGATGATTATGATGATGCCTGACGTGGGCCCATTTGGCCTGATGATGAAGATGATGATGCCTGACCTGTGCCCATTGGGCCTGATGATGACGATGATGATGATGATGATGATGATGATGATGATGATAAATGATGATGATGATGATGATGCCTGACCTGGGCCCATTGGGCCTGATGATGATGATGATGCCTGACCTGGGCCTATTGGGCCTGATGATGATGATGATGCCTGACCTGGGCCCATTGGGCCTGATGATGATGCCTGACCTGGGCCCATTGGGGCTGATGAGGATGATGATGTCTCACGTGGGCCCATTGGGCCTGATGATCATGATGATGCCTGACCGGGGCCCATTGGACCTGATGATGGTGCCTGTCCTGGGCCCATTGGGCCTGATGATGATGCCTGACCTGGGCCCATTGGGCCTGATGATGATGCCTGACCTGGGCCCATTGGGGCTGATGAGGATGATGATGGTTTCTGACGTGGGCCCATTGGGCCTGATGATGATGATGATGCCTGACCGGGGCCCATTGGGCCTGATGATGGTGCCTGTCCTGGGCCCATTGGGCCTGATGATGATGCCTGACCTGGGCCCATTGGGCCGGATGATGATGCCTGACCTGTGCCCATTGGGCCGGATGATGATGCCTGACCTGGGCCCATTGGGCCTGATGATGATGATGATGGTTTCTGACGTGGGCCCATTGGGCCTGATGATGATGATGATGCCTGACCGGGGCCCATTGGGCCTGATGATGATGCCTGACCTGGGCCCATTGGGCCTGATTATTATGATGATGCCTGACCTGGGCCTATTGGGTCAGATGATGATTCCTGACCTGGGCCCATTGGGGCTGATGATGATGATGATGTCTGACGTGGGCCCATTGGGCCTGATGATCATGATGATGCCTGACCTGTGCCCATTGGGCCTGATGATGATGATGATGATGCCTGACCTGTGCCTATTGGGCCTGATGATGATGATGATGCCTGACCTGGGCCCATTGGGCCTGATGATGATGATGATGCCTGACCTGGGCCTATTGGGCCTGATGATGATGATGATGCCTGACCTGGGCCCATTGGGCCTGATGATGATGCCTGACCTGGGCCCATTGGGGCTGATGAGGATGATGATGTCTCACGTGGGCCCATTGGGCCTGTTGATCATGATGATGCCTGACCTGTGCCCATTGGGCCTGATGATGGTGCCTGACCTGGGCCCATTGGGCCTGATGATGATGCCGGACCTGGGCCCATTGGGGCTGATGATGATTTCTGACGTGGGCCCATTGGGCCTGATGATGATGATGCCTGACCGGGGCCCATTGGGCCTGATGATGGTGCCTGTCCTGGGCCCATTGGGCCTGATGATGATGCCTGACCTGGGCCCATTGGGCCTGATGATGATGATGCCTGACCTGGGCCCATTGGGCCTGATGATGGTGCCTGTCCTGGGCCCATTGGGCCTGATGATGATGCCTGACCTGGGCCCATTGGGCCGGATGATGATGCCTGACCTGTGCCCATTGGGCCGGATGATGATGCCTGACCTGGGCCCATTGGGCCTGATGATGATGATGATGATGCCTGACCTGGGCCCATTGGGCCTGATTATTATGATGATGCCTGACCTGGGCCTATTGGGTCAGATGATGATTCCTGACCTGGGCCCATTGGGGCTGATGATGATGATGATGTCTGACGTGGGCCCATTGGGGCTGATGATGATGATGAAGATGCCTGACCTGGGCCAATTGGGCCTGATGATGATGATGATGATGATGATGATGCCTGACATGGGCCCATTGGACTCTATGATGATGATTATGATGCCTGACCTGGGCCGATTGGGCCTAATGATGATGATGATGCCTGACCTGGGCCTAATGGGCCTGATGATGATGATGATGATGCCTGACCTGGGCCCATTGGGTCTGATGATGATGCCTGACCTGGGCCCATTGAGCCTGATGATGATGCCTGACCTGGGCCCATTGGGGCTGATGATGATGCCTGACCTGTGCCCATTGGGCCTGATGATGATGATAATGATGATGCCTGACCGGGGCCCATTGGGCCTGATGATGGTGCCTGACCTG
Organism: Oncorhynchus gorbuscha; assembly: GCF_021184085.1. Taxonomy (NCBI): domain Eukaryota; kingdom Metazoa; phylum Chordata; class Actinopteri; order Salmoniformes; family Salmonidae; genus Oncorhynchus; species Oncorhynchus gorbuscha. The sequence continues at coordinate 38,088 of NW_025744953.1, forward strand.
GGCCCATTGGGCCTGATGATGATGATGTCTGACGTGGGCCCATTGGGGCTGATGATGACGATGAAGATGCCTGACCTGGACCAATTGGGCCTGATGATGATGATGATGATGCCTGACCTGGGCCCATTGGACTTGATGATGATGATAAAGATGCCTGACCTGGGCCCATTGGGGCTGATGATGATGATGATGATGTCTGACGTGGGCCCATTGGCCCTGATGATGATGATGATGCCTGACCGGGGCCCATTGGGCCTGATGATGATGCCTGACCTGGGCCCATTGGGGCTGATGATGATGATGATGTCTGACGTGGGCCCATTGGGCCTGATGATCATGATGATGCCTGACCTGGGCCCATTGGGCCTGATGAATATGATGATGCCTAACCTGGGCCTATTGGGCCAGATGATGATTCCTGACCTGGGCCCATTGGGGCTGATGATGATGATGATGTCTGACGTGGGCCCATTGGGGCTGATGTTGACGATGAAGATGCCTGACCTGGGCCCATTGGGGCTGATGATGACGATGAAGATGCCTGACATGGGCCCATTGGACTTGATGATGATGATGAAGATGCCTGACCTGGGCCCATTGGGCCTGATGATGATGCCTGACCTGGGCCCATTGTGGCTGATGATGATTCCTGACCTGGGCCCATTGGGGCTGATGATGATGATGATGTCTGACGTGGGCCCATTGGGGCTGATGTTGACGATGAAGATGCCTGACCTGGGCCCATTGGGGCTGATGATGACGATGAAGATGCCTGACATGGGCCCATTGGACTTGATGATGATGATGATGATGCCTGACCTGGGCCCATTGTGGCTGATGATGATGCCTGACCTGGGCCCATTGGGGCTGATGATGATGATGATGATGCCTGACGTGGGCCCATTTGGCCTGATGATGAAGATGATGCCTGACCTGGGCCCATTGGGCCTGATGATGATGATGATGCCTGACCTGGGCCCATTGGGCCTGATGATGATGATGATGCCTGACCTGGGCCTATTGGGCCTGATGATGATGATGATGCCTGACCTGGGCCCATTGGGCCTGATGATGATGATGATGATGCCTGACCTGGGCCCATTGGGCCTGATGATGGTGCCTGACCTGGGCCCATTGGGCCTGGTGATGATGCCTGACCTGGGCCCATTGGGGCTGATGATGATGATGATGATGATGCCTGACGTGGGCCCATTTGGCCTGATGATGAAGATGATGATGCCTGACCGTGGACCATTGGGCCTGATGATGATGATGAAGATGGCTGACGTGGGCCCATTGGGCCTGATGATCATGATGATGCCTGACCTGGGCCCATTGGGCCTGATGAATATGATGATGCCTAACCTGGGCCTATTGGGCCAGATGATGATTCCTGACCTGGGCCCATTGGGCCTGATGATGATGCCTGACCTGGGCCCATTGGGCCTGATGATGATGCCTGACCTGGGCCCATTGGGGCTGATGAGGATGATGATGGTTTCTGACGTGGGCCCATTGGGCCTGATGATGATGATGATGCCTGACCGGGGCCCATTGGGCCTGATGATGGTGCCTGTCCTGGGCCCATTGGGCCTGATGATGATGCCTGACCTGGGCCCATTGGGCCGGATGATGATGCCTGACCTGTGCCCATTGGGCCGGATGATGATGCCTGACCTGGGCCCATTGGGCCTGATGATGATGATGATGGTTTCTGACGTGGGCCCATTGGGCCTGATGATGATGATGATGCCTGACCGGGGCCCATTGGGCCTGATGATGATGCCTGACCTGGGCCCATTGGGCCTGATTATTATGATGATGCCTGACCTGGGCCTATTGGGTCAGATGATGATTCCTGACCTGGGCCCATTGGGGCTGATGATGATGATGATGTCTGACGTGGGCCCATTGGGCCTGATGATCATGATGATGCCTGACCTGTGCCCATTGGGCCTGATGATGATGATGATGATGCCTGACCTGTGCCTATTGGGCCTGATGATGATGATGATGCCTGACCTGGGCCCATTGGGCCTGATGATGATGATGATGCCTGACCTGGGCCTATTGGGCCTGATGATGATGATGATGCCTGACCTGGGCCCATTGGGCCTGATGATGATGCCTGACCTGGGCCCATTGGGGCTGATGAGGATGATGATGTCTCACGTGGGCCCATTGGGCCTGTTGATCATGATGATGCCTGACCTGTGCCCATTGGGCCTGATGATGGTGCCTGACCTGGGCCCATTGGGCCTGATGATGATGCCGGACCTGGGCCCATTGGGGCTGATGATGATTTCTGACGTGGGCCCATTGGGCCTGATGATGATGATGCCTGACCGGGGCCCATTGGGCCTGATGATGGTGCCTGTCCTGGGCCCATTGGGCCTGATGATGATGCCTGACCTGGGCCCATTGGGCCTGATGATGATGATGCCTGACCGGGGCCCATTGGGCCTGATGATGGTGCCTGTCCTGGGCCCATTGGGCCTGATGATGATGCCTGACCTGGGCCCATTGGGCCGGATGATGATGCCTGACCTGTGCCCATTGGGCCGGATGATGATGCCTGACCTGGGCCCATTGGGCCTGATGATGATGATGATGATGCCTGACCTGGGCCCATTGGGCCTGATTATTATGATGATGCCTGACCTGGGCCTATTGGGTCAGATGATGATTCCTGACCTGGGCCCATTGGGGCTGATGATGATGATGATGTCTGACGTGGGCCCATTGGGGCTGATGATGATGATGAAGATGCCTGACCTGGGCCAATTGGGCCTGATGATGATGATGATGATGATGATGATGCCTGACATGGGCCCATTGGACTCTATGATGATGATTATGATGCCTGACCTGGGCCGATTGGGCCTAATGATGATGATGATGCCTGACCTGGGCCTAATGGGCCTGATGATGATGATGATGATGCCTGACCTGGGCCCATTGGGTCTGATGATGATGCCTGACCTGGGCCCATTGAGCCTGATGATGATGCCTGACCTGGGCCCATTGGGGCTGATGATGATGCCTGACCTGTGCCCATTGGGCCTGATGATGATGATAATGATGATGCCTGACCGGGGCCCATTGGGCCTGATGATGGTGCCTGACCTGGGCCCATTGGGCCTGATGATGATGATGTCTGACGTGGGCCCATTGGGGCTGATGATGACGATGAAGATGCCTGACCTGGACCAATTGGGCCTGATGATGATGATGATGATGCCTGACCTGGGCCCATTGGACTTGATGATGATGATAAAGATGCCTGACCTGGGCCCATTGGGGCTGATGATGATGATGATGATGTCTGACGTGGGCCCATTGGCCCTGATGATGATGATGATGCCTGACCGGGGCCCATTGGGCCTGATGATGATGCCTGACCTGGGCCCATTGGGGCTGATGATGATGATGATGTCTGACGTGGGCCCATTGGGCCTGATGATCATGATGATGCCTGACCTGGGCCCATTGGGCCTGATGAATATGATGATGCCTAACCTGGGCCTATTGGGCCAGATGATGATTCCTGACCTGGGCCCATTGGGGCTGATGATGATGATGATGTCTGACGTGGGCCCATTGGGGCTGATGTTGACGATGAAGATGCCTGACCTGGGCCCATTGGGGCTGATGATGACGATGAAGATGCCTGACATGGGCCCATTGGACTTGATGATGATGATGAAGATGCCTGACCTGGGCCCATTGGGCCTGATGATGATGCCTGACCTGGGCCCATTGTGGCTGATGATGATTCCTGACCTGGGCCCATTGGGGCTGATGATGATGATGATGTCTGACGTGGGCCCATTGGGGCTGATGTTGACGATGAAGATGCCTGACCTGGGCCCATTGGGGCTGATGATGACGATGAAGATGCCTGACATGGGCCCATTGGACTTGATGATGATGATGATGATGCCTGACCTGGGCCCATTGTGGCTGATGATGATGCCTGACCTGGGCCCATTGGGGCTGATGATGATGATGATGATGCCTGACGTGGGCCCATTTGGCCTGATGATGAAGATGATGCCTGACCTGGGCCCATTGGGCCTGATGATGATGATGATGCCTGACCTGGGCCCATTGGGCCTGATGATGATGATGATGCCTGACCTGGGCCTATTGGGCCTGATGATGATGATGATGCCTGACCTGGGCCCATTGGGCCTGATGATGATGATGATGATGCCTGACCTGGGCCCATTGGGCCTGATGATGGTGCCTGACCTGGGCCCATTGGGCCTGGTGATGATACATGACCTGGGCCCATTGGGCCTGATGATGATGCCTGACCTGGGCCCATTGGGGCTGATGATGATGATGATGATGATGCCTGACGTGGGCCCATTTGGCCTGATGATGAAGATGATGATGCCTGACCGTGGACCATTGGGCCTGATGATGATGATGAAGATGGCTGACGTGGGCCCATTGGGCCTGATGATCATGATGATGCCTGACCTGGGCCCATTGGGCCTGATGAATATGATGATGCCTAACCTGGGCCTATTGGGCCAGATGATGATTCCTGACCTGGGCCCATTGGGGCTGATGATGATGATGATGTCTGACGTGGGCCCATTGGGGCTGATGTTGACGATGAAGATGCCTGACCTGGGCCCATTGGGGCTGATGATGACGATGAAGATGCCTGACATGGGCCCATTGGACTTGATGATGATGATGAAGATGCCTGACCTGGGCCCATTGGGCCTGATGATGATGCCTGACCTGGGCCCATTGTGGCTGATGATGATGCCTGACCTGGGCCCATTGGGGCTGATGATGATGATGATGATGATGCCTGACGTGGGCCCATTTGGCCTGATGATGAAGATGATGCCTGACCTGGGCCCATTGGGCCTGATGATGATGATGATGCCTGACCTGGGCCCATTGGGCCTGATGATGATGATGATGCCTGACCTGGGCCTATTGGGCCTGATGATGATGATGATGCCTGACCTGGGCCCATTGGGCCTGATGATGATGCCTGACCTGGGCCCATTGGGGCTGATGAGGATGATGATGTCTCACGTGGGCCCATTGGGCCTGATGATCATGATGATGCCTGACCTGTGCCCATTGGGCCTGATGATGGTGCCTGACCTGGGCCCATTGGGCCTGATGATGATGCCGGACCTGGGCCCATTGGGGCTGATGATGATGATGGTTTCTGATGTGGGCCCATTGGGCCTGATGATGATGATGATGCCTGACCGGGGCCCATTGGGCCTGATGATGGTGCCTGTCCTGGGCCCATTGGGCCTGATGATGATGCCTGACCTGGGCCCATTGGGCCGGATGATGATGCCTGACCTGTGCCCATTGGGCCGGATGATGATGCCTGACCTGGGCCCATTGGGCCTGATGATGATGATGATGCCTGACCTGGGCCTGATTATTATGATGATGCCTGACCTGGGCCTATTGGGTCAGATGATGATTCCTGACCTGGGCCCATTGGGGCTGATGATGATGATGATGTCTGACGTGGGCCCATTGGGGCTGATGATGACGATGAAGATGCCTGACCTGGGCCAATTGGGCCTGATGATGATGATGATGATGCCTGACATGGGCCCATTGGACTCTATGATGATGATGAAAATGCCTGACCTGGACCCATTGGGCCTGGTGATGATACATGACCTGGGCCCATTTAGCCTGATGATGAAGATGATGATGCCTGACCGTGGACCATTGGGCCTGATGATGATGATGATGATGGCTGACCTGTGCCCATTGGGCCTGATGATGATGATGATGATGATGATGATGCCTGACCTGGGCCCATTGGGCCTGATGATGGTGCCTGACCTGGGCCCATTGGGCCTGGTGATGATACATGACCTGGGCCCATTGGGCCTGATGATGATGCCTGACCTGGGCCCATTGGGGCTGATGATGATGATGATGCCTGACCTGTGCCCATTGGGCCTTATGATGATGATGATGATGATGCCTGACCTGGGCCCATTTGGCCTGATGATGATGATGCCTGACCTGGGCCCATTGGGGCTGATGATGATGCCTGACCTGGGCCCATTGGGCCTGATGATGATGATAATGCCTGACCTGGGCCCATTGGGGCTGATGATGATGATGATTATGCCTGACCTGGGCCCATTGGGCCTGATGATGATACCTGACCTGGGCCCATTGTGCCTGATGATGATGCCTGACCTGGGCCCATTGGGCCTGATGATGATGATGATGCCTGACCTGGGCCCATTGGGCCTGATGATGATGATGCCTGACCTGGGCCCATTGGGCCTGATGATGGTGCCTGACCTGGGCCCATTGGGCCTGGTGATGATACCTGACCTGGGCCCATTGGGCCTGATGATGATGCCTGACCTGGGCCCATTGGGGCTGATGATGATGATGATGCCTGACCTGTGCCCATTCGGCCTGATGATGACGATGATGCCTGACCTGTGCCTATTGGGCCTGATGATGATGATGCCTGACCTGGGCCCATTGGGCCTGATGATGATGATGATGCCTGACCTGGGCCTATTGGGCCTGATGATGATGATGATGCCTGACCTGGGCCCATTGGGCCTGATGATGATGCCTGACCTGGGCCCATTGGGGCTGATGAGGATGATGATGTCTCACGTGGGCCCATTGGGCCTGATGATCATGATGATGCCTGACCTGTGCCCATTGGGCCTGATGATGGTGCCTGACCTGGGCCCATTGGGCCTGATGATAATGCCTGACCTGGGCCCATTGGGGCTGATGATGATGATGAGTATGCCTGACCTGGGCCCATTGGGCCTGATGATGATACCTGACCTGGGCCCATTGTGCCTGATGATGATGCCTGACCTGGGCCCATTGGGCCTGATGATGATGCCTGACCTGGGCCCATTGGGGCTGATGATGATGATGATGCCTGACCTGTGCCCATTCGGCCTGATGATGACGATGATGCCTGACCTGTGCCTATTGGGCCTGATGATGATGATGCCTGACCTGGGCCCATTGGGCCTGATGATGATGATGCCTGACCTGGGCCTATTGGGCCTGATGATGATGATGATGCCTGACCTGGGCCCATTGGACTCTATGATGATGATGAAAATGCCTGACCTGGACCCATTGGGCCTGGTGATGATACATGACCTGGGCCCATTTAGCCTGATGATGAAGATGATGATGCCTGACCGTGGACCATTGGGCCTGATGATGATGATGATGATGGCTGACCTGTGCCCATTGGGCCTGATGATGATGATGATGATGATGATGCCTGACCTGGGCCCATTGGGCCTGATGATGGTGCCTGACCTGGGCCCATTGGGCCTGGTGATGATACATGACCTGGGCCCATTGGGCCTGATGATGATGCCTGACCTGGGCCCATTGGGGCTGATGATGATGATGATGCCTGACCTGTGCCCATTGGGCCTTATGATGATGATGATGATGATGCCTGACCTGGGCCCATTTGGCCTGATGATGATGATGCCTGACCTGGGCCCATTGGGGCTGATGATGATGCCTGACCTGGGCCCATTGGGCCTGATGATAATGCCTGACCTGGGCCCATTGGGGCTGATGATGATGATGATTATGCCTGACCTGGGCCCATTGGGCCTGATGATGATACCTGACCTGGGCCCATTGTGCCTGATGATGATGCCTGACCTGGGCCCATTGGGCCTGATGATGATGATGATGCCTGACCTGGGCCCCCTGATGATGATGATTGGGCCCCTGATGATGGTGATGATGGGCCCATTGGGCCTGACCTGACCTGGGCCCATTGGGCCTGATGATGATGCCTGACCTGGGCCCATTGGGGCTGATGATGATGATGATGCCTGCCCTGTGCCCATTCGGCCTGATGATGACGATGATGCCTGACCTGTGCCTATTGGGCCTGATGATGATGATGCCTGACCTGGGCCCATTGGGCCTGATGATGATGATGATGATGCCTGACCTGGGCCCATTGGGCCTGATGATGATGATGATGCCTGACCTGGGCCTATTGGGCCTGATGATGATGATGATGCCTGACCTGGGCCCATTGGGGCTGATGAGGATGATGATGCCTGACCTGGGCCTGATTATTATGATGATGCCTGACCTGGGCCTATTGGGTCAGATGATGATTCCTGACCTGGGCCCATTGGGGCTGATGATGATGATGATGTCTGACGTGGGCCCATTGGGGCTGATGATGACGATGAAGATGCCTGACCTGGGCCAATTGGGCCTGATGATGATGATGATGATGCCTGACATGGGCCCATTGGACTCTATGATGATGATGAAAATGCCTGACCTGGACCCATTGGGCCTGGTGATGATACATGACCTGGGCCCATTTAGCCTGATGATGAAGATGATGATGCCTGACCGTGGACCATTGGGCCTGATGATGATGATGATGATGGCTGACCTGTGCCCATTGGGCCTGATGATGATGATGATGATGATGATGATGCCTGACCTGGGCCCATTGGGCCTGATGATGGTGCCTGACCTGGGCCCATTGGGCCTGGTGATGATACATGACCTGGGCCCATTGGGCCTGATGATGATGCCTGACCTGGGCCCATTGGGGCTGATGATGATGATGATGCCTGACCTGTGCCCATTGGGCCTTATGATGATGATGATGATGATGCCTGACCTGGGCCCATTTGGCCTGATGATGATGATGCCTGACCTGGGCCAATTGGGGCTGATGATGATGCCTGACCTGGGCCCATTGGGCCTGATGATAATGCCTGACCTGGGCCCATTGGGGCTGATGATGATGATGATTATGCCTGACCTGGGCCCATTGGGCCTGATGATGATACCTGACCTGGGCCCATTGTGCCTGATGATGATGCCTGACCTGGGCCCATTGGGGCTGATGAGGATGATGATGTCTCACGTGGGCCCATTGGGCCTGATGATCATGATGATGCCTGACCTGTGCCCATTGGGCCTGATGATGGTGCCTGACCTGGGCCCATTGGGCCTGATGATAATGCCTGACCTGGGCCCATTGGGGCTGATGATGATGATGAGTATGCCTGACCTGGGCCCATTGGGCCTGATGATGATACCTGACCTGGGCCCATTGTGCCTGATGATGATGCCTGACCTGGGCCCATTGGGCCTGATGATGATGCCTGACCTGGGCCCATTGGGGCTGATGATGATGATGCCTGACCTGTGCCCATTCGGCCTGATGATGACGATGATGCCTGACCTGTGCCTATTGGGCCTGATGATGATGATGCCTGACCTGGGCCCATTGGGCCTGATGATGATGATGATGATGCCTGACCTGGGCCCATTGGGCCTGATGATGATGATGCCTGACCTGGGCCCATTGGGGCTGATGATGATGATGATGCCTGACCTGTGCCCATTGGGCCTTATGATGATGATGATGATGATGCCTGACCTGGGCCCATTTGGCCTGATGATGATGATGCCTGACCTGGGCCCATTGGGGCTGATGATGATGCCTGACCTGGGCCCATTGGGCCTGATGATAATGCCTGACCTGGGCCCATTGGGGCTGATGATGATGATGATTATGCCTGACCTGGGCCCATTGGGCCTGATGATGATACCTGACCTGGGCCCATTGTGCCTGATGATGATGCCTGACCTGGGCCCATTGGGCCTGATGATGATGATGATGCCTGACCTGGGCCCCCATTGGGCCTGATGATGATGATGCCTGACCTGGGCCCATTGGGCCTGATGATGGTGCCTGACCTGGGCCCATTGGGCCTGGTGATGATACCTGACCTGGGCCCATTGGGCCTGATGATGATGCCTGACCTGGGCCCATTGGGGCTGATGATGATGATGATGCCTGACCTGTGCCCATTCGGCCTGATGATGACGATGATGCCTGACCTGTGCCTATTGGGCCTGATGATGATGATGCCTGACCTGGGCCCATTGGGCCTGATGATGATGATGATGATGATGCCTGACCTGGGCCCATTGGGCCTGATGATGATGATGATGCCTGACCTGGGCCTATTGGGCCTGATGATGATGATGATGCCTGACCTGGGCCCATTGGGGCTGATGAGGATGATGATGCCTGACCTGGGCCTGATTATTATGATGATGCCTGACCTGGGCCTATTGGGTCAGATGATGATTCCTGACCTGGGCCCATTGGGGCTGATGATGATGATGATGTCTGACGTGGGCCCATTGGGGCTGATGATGACGATGAAGATGCCTGACCTGGGCCAATTGGGCCTGATGATGATGATGATGATGCCTGACATGGGCCCATTGGACTCTATGATGATGATGAAAATGCCTGACCTGGACCCATTGGGCCTGGTGATGATACATGACCTGGGCCCATTTAGCCTGATGATGAAGATGATGATGCCTGACCGTGGACCATTGGGCCTGATGATGATGATGATGATGGCTGACCTGTGCCCATTGGGCCTGATGATGATGATGATGATGATGATGATGCCTGACCTGGGCCCATTGGGCCTGATGATGGTGCCTGACCTGGGCCCATTGGGCCTGATGATGATGCCTGACCTGGGCCCATTGGGGCTGATGATGATGATGATGCCTGACCTGTGCCCATTGGGCCTTATGATGATGATGATGATGATGCCTGACCTGGGCCCATTTGGCCTGATGATGATGATGCCTGACCTGGGCCCATTGGGCCTGATGATAATGCCTGACCTGGGCCCATTGGGGCTGATGATGATGATGATTATGCCTGACCTGGGCCCATTGGGCCTGATGATGATACCTGACCTGGGCCCATTGTGCCTGATGATGATGCCTGACCTGGGCCCATTGGGCCTGATGATGATGATGATGCCTGACCTGGGCCCATTGGGCCTGATGATGATGATGCCTGACCTGGGCCCATTGGGCCTGATGATGGTGCCTGACCTGGGCCCATTGGGCCTGGTGATGATACCTGACCTGGGCCCATTGGGCCTGATGATGATGCCTGACCTGGGCCCATTGGGGCTGATGATGATGATGATGCCTGACCTGTGCCCATTCGGCCTGATGATGACGATGATGCCTGACCTGTGCCTATTGGGCCTGATGATGATGATGCCTGACCTGGGCCCATTGGGCCTGATGATGATGATGATGCCTGACCTGGGCCTATTGGGCCTGATGATGATGATGATGATGCCTGACCTGGGCCCATTGGGCCTGATGATGATGCCTGACCTGGGCCCATTGGGGCTGATGAGGATGATGATGTCTCACGTGGGCCCATTGGGCCTGATGATCATGATGATGCCTGACCTGTGCCCATTGGGCCTGATGATGGTGCCTGACCTGGGCCCATTGGGCCTGATGATAATGCCTGACCTGGGCCCATTGGGGCTGATGATGATGATGAGTATGCCTGACCTGGGCCCATTGGGCCTGATGATGATACCTGACCTGGGCCCATTGTGCCTGATGATGATGCCTGACCTGGGCCCATTGGGCCTGATGATGATGCCTGACCTGGGCCCATTGGGGCTGATGATGATGATGCCTGACCTGTGCCCATTCGGCCTGATGATGACGATGATGCCTGACCTGTGCCTATTGGGCCTGATGATGATGATGCCTGACCTGGGCCCATTGGGCCTGATGATGATGATGATGATGCCTGACCTGGGCCCATTGGGCCTGATGATGATGATGCCTGACCTGGGCCTATTGGGCCTGATGATGATGATGATGCCTGACCTGGGCCCATTGGACTCTATGATGATGATGAAAATGCCTGACCTGGACCCATTGGGCCTGGTGATGATACATGACCTGGGCCCATTTAGCCTGATGATGAAGATGATGATGCCTGACCGTGGACCATTGGGCCTGATGATGATGATGATGATGGCTGACCTGTGCCCATTGGGCCTGATGATGATGATGATGATGCCTGACCTGGGCCCATTGGGCCTGATGATGGTGCCTGACCTGGGCCCATTGGGCCTGGTGATGATACATGACCTGGGCCCATTGGGCCTGATGATGATGCCTGACCTGGGCCCATTGGGGCTGATGATGATGATGATGCCTGACCTGTGCCCATTGGGCCTTATGATGATGATGATGATGATGCCTGACCTGGGCCCATTTGGCCTGATGATGATGATGCCTGACCTGGGCCCATTGGGGCTGATGATGATGCCTGACCTGGGCCCATTGGGCCTGATGATAATGCCTGACCTGGGCCCATTGGGGCTGATGATGATGATGATTATGCCTGACCTGGGCCCATTGGGCCTGATGATGATACCTGACCTGGGCCCATTGTGCCTGATGATGATGCCTGACCTGGGCCCATTGGGCCTGATGATGATGATGATGCCTGACCTGGGCCCCCATTGGGCCTGATGATGATGATGCCTGACCTGGGCCCATTGGGCCTGATGATGGTGCCTGACCTGGGCCCATTGGGCCTGGTGATGATACCTGACCTGGGCCCATTGGGCCTGATGATGATGCCTGACCTGGGCCCATTGGGGCTGATGATGATGATGATGCCTGACCTGTGCCCATTCGGCCTGATGATGACGATGATGCCTGACCTGTGCCTATTGGGCCTGATGATGATGATGCCTGACCTGGGCCCATTGGGCCTGATGATGATGATGATGATGCCTGACCTGGGCCCATTGGGCCTGATGATGATGATGATGCCTGACCTGGGCCTATTGGGCCTGATGATGATGATGATGCCTGACCTGGGCCCATTGGGGCTGATGAGGATGATGATGTCTCACGTGGGCCCATTGGGCCTGATGATCATGATGATGCCTGACCTGTGCCCATTGGGCCTGATGATGGTGCCTGACCTGGGCCCATTGGGCCTGATGATAATGCCTGACCTGGGCCCATTGGGGCTGATGATGATGATGATGATGAGTATGCCTGACCTGGGCCCATTGGGCCTGATGATGATACCTGACCTGGGCCCATTGTGCCTGATGATGATGCCTGACCTGGGCCCATTGGGCCTGATGATGATGCCTGACCTGTGCCTATTGGGCCTGATGATGATGATGCCTGACCTGGGCCCATTGGGCCTGATGATGATGATGATGCCTGACCTGGGCCCATTGGGCCTGATGATGATGATGATGCCTGACCTGGGCCTATTGGGCCTGATGATGATGATGCCTGACCTGGGCCCATTGGGCCTGATGATGATGCCTGACCTGGGCCCATTGGGGCTGATGAGGATGATGATGTCTCACGTGGGCCCATTGGGCCTGATGATCATGATGATGCCTGACCTGTGCCCATTGGGCCTGATGATGGTGCCTGACCTGGGCCCATTGGGCCTGATGATGATGCCTGACCGGGGCCCATTGGGCCTGATGATGGTGCCTGACCTGGGCCCATTGGGCCTGATGATGATGATGATGATGCCTGACCTGGGCCCATTGTGCCTGATGATGATGCCTGACCTGGGCCCATTGGGGCTGATGATGATTTCTGACGTGGGCCCATTGGGCCTGATGATGATGATGCCTGACCTGGGCCCATTGGGCCTGATGATGGTGCCTGTCCTGGGCCCATTGGCCCTGATGATGGTGCCTGTCCTGGGCCCATTGGGCCTGATGATGATGCCTGACCTGGGCCCATTGGGCCGGATGATGATGCCTGACCTGTGCCCATTGGGCCGGATGATGATGCCTGACCGGGGCCCATTGGGCCTGATGATGGTGCCTGTCCTGGGCCCATTGGGGCTGATGATGATGCCTGACCTGGGCCCATTGGGCCTGATGATAATGCCTGACCTGGGCCCATTGGGGCTGATGATGATGATGATGATTATGCCTGACCTGGGCCCATTGGGCCTGATGATGATACCTGACCTGGGCCCATTGTGCCTGATGATGATGCCTGACCTGGGCCCATTGGGCCTGATGATGATGCCTGACCTGGGCCGATTGGGCCTGATGATGGTGATGATGCCTGACCTGGGCCCATTGGGCCTGATGATGATGATGCCTGACCTGGGCCCATTGGGCCTGATGATGATGCCTGACCTGGGCCGATTGGGCCTGATGATGATGATGATGATGTCTGACCTGGGCCCATTGGGCCTGATGATGATGCCTGACCTGGGCCCATTGGGGCTGATGAGGATGATGATGTCTCACGTGGGCCCATTGGGCCTGATGATGATGATGCCTGACCTGGGCCCATTGGGCCTGATGATGGTGCCTGTCCTGGGCCCATTGGGGCTGATGATGATGCCTGACCTGGGCCCATTGGGCCTGATGATAATGCATGACCTGGGCCCATTGAGGCTGATGATGATGATGATTATGCCTGACCTGGGCCCATTGGGCCTGATGATGATACCTGACCTGGGCCCATTGTGCCTGATGATGATGCCTGACCTAGGCCCATTGGGCCTGATGATGATGCCTGACCTGGGCCGATTGGGCCTGATGATGGTGATGATGCCTGACCTGGGCCCATTGGGCCTGATGATGATGATGCCTGACCTGGGCCCATTGGGCCTGATGATGATGCCTGACCTGGGCCGATTGGGCCTGGTGATGATACCTGACCTGGGCCCATTGGGCCTGATGATGATGCCTGACCTGGGCCCATTGGGGCTGATGATGATGATGATGCCTGACCTGTGCCCATTCGGCCTGATGATGACGATGATGCCTGACCTGTGCCTATTGGGCCTGATGATGATGATGCCTGACCTGGGCCCATTGGGCCTGATGATGATGATGATGATGCCTGACCTGGGCCCATTGGGCCTGATGATGATGATGATGCCTGACCTGGGCCTATTGGGCCTGATGATGATGATGATGCCTGACCTGGGCCCATTGGGCCTGATGATGATGCCTGACCTGGGCCCATTGGGGCTGATGAGGATGATGATGTCTCACGTTGGCCCATTGGGCCTGATGATCATGATGATGCCTGACCTGTGCCCATTGGGCCTGATGATGGTGCCTGACCTGGGCCCATTGGGCCTGATGATAATGCCTGACCTGGGCCCATTGGGGCTGATGATGATGATGAGTATGCCTGACCTGGGCCCATTGGGCCTGATGATGATACCTGACCTGGGCCCATTGTGCCTGATGATGATGCCTGACCTGGGCCCATTGGGCCTGATGATGATGCCTGACCTGGGCCCATTGGGGCTGATGATGATGATGATGCCTGACCTGTGCCCATTCGGCCTGATGATGACGATGATGCCTGACCTGTGCCTATTGGGCCTGATGATGATGATGCCTGACCTGGGCCCATTGGGCCTGATGATGATGATGATGCCTGACCTGGGCCCATTGGACTCTATGATGATGATGAAAATGCCTGACCTGGACCCATTGGGCCTGGTGATGATACATGACCTGGGCCCATTTAGCCTGATGATGAAGATGATGATGCCTGACCGTGGACCATTGGGCCTGATGATGATGATGATGATGATGACTGACCTGTGCCCATTGGGCCTGATGATGATGATGATGATGATGATGCCTGACCTGGGCCCATTGGGCCTGATGATGGTGCCTGACCTGGGCCCATTGGGCCTGGTGATGATACATGACCTGGGCCCATTGGGCCTGATGATGATACATGACCTGGGCCCATTGGGCCTGATGATGATGCCTGACCTGGGCCCATTGGGGCTGATGATGATGATGATGATGATGCCTGACCTGGGCCCATTTGGCCTGATGATGATGATGCCTGACCTGGGCCCATTGGGGCTGATGATGATGCCTGACCTGGGCCCATTGGGCCTGATGATAATGCCTGACCTGGGCCCATTGGGGCTGATGATGATGATGATTATGCCTGACCTGGGCCCATTGGGCCTGATGATGATACCTGACCTGGGCCCATTGTGCCTGATGATGATGCCTGACCTGGGCCCATTGGGCCTGATGATGATGATGATGCCTGACCTGGGCCCATTGGGCCTGATGATGATGATGCCTGACCTGGGCCCATTGGGCCTGATGATGGTGCCTGACCTGGGCCCATTGGGCCTGGTGATGATACCTGACCTGGGCCCATTGGGCCTGATGATGATGCCTGACCTGGGCCCATTGGGGCTGATGATGATGATGATGCCTGACCTGTGCCCATTCGGCCTGATGATGACGATGATGCCTGACCTGTGCCTATTGGGCCTGATGATGATGATGCCTGACCTGGGCCCATTGGGCCTGATGATGATGATGATGATGCCTGACCTGGGCCCATTGGGCCTGATGATGATGATGATGCCTGACCTGGGCCTATTGGGCCTGATGATGATGATGATGCCTGACCTGGGCCCATTGGGCCTGATGATGATGCCTGACCTGGGCCCATTGGGGCTGATGAGGATGATGATGTCTCACGTGGGCCCATTGGGCCTGATGATCATGATGATGCCTGACCTGTGCCCATTGGGCCTGATGATGGTGCCTGACCTGGGCCCATTGGGCCTGATGATAATGCCTGACCTGGGCCCATTGGGGCTGATGATGATGATGAGTATGCCTGACCTGGGCCCATTGGGCCTGATGATGATACCTGACCTGGGCCCATTGTGCCTGATGATGATGCCTGACCTGGGCCCATTGGGCCTGATGATGATGCCTGACCTGGGCCCATTGGGGCTGATGATGATGATGATGCCTGACCTGTGCCCATTCGGCCTGATGATGACGATGATGCCTGACCTGTGCCTATTGGGCCTGATGATGATGATGCCTGACCTGGGCCCATTGGGCCTGATGATGATGATGATGCCTGACCTGGGCCCATTGGGCCTGATGATGATGCCTGACCTGGGCCCATTGGGGCTGATGAGGATGATGATGTCTCACGTGGGCCCATTGGGCCTGATGATCATGATGATGCCTGACCTGTGCCCATTGTTCCTGATGATGGTGCCTGACCTGGGCCCATTGGGCCTGATGATGATACCGGACCTGGGCCCATTGGGGCTGATGATGATGATGGTTTCTGATGTGGGCCCATTGGGCCTGATGATGATGATGATGCCTGACCAGGGCCCATTGGGCCTGATGATGGTGCCTGACCTGGGCCCATTGGGCCTGATGATGATGATGATGCCTGACCTGGGCCCATTGTGCCTGATGATGATGCCTGACCTGGGCCCATTGGGGCTGATGATGATTTCTGACGTGGGCCCATTGGGCCTGATGATGATGATGATGCCTGACCGGGGCCCATTGGGCCTGATGATGGTGCCTGTCCTGGGCCCATTGGGCCTGATGATGATGCCTGACCTGGGCCCATTGGGCCGGATGATGATGCCTGACCTGTGCCCATTGGGCCGGATGATGATGCCTGACCTGGGCCCATTGGGCCTGATGATGATGATGCCTGACCTGGGCCCATTGGGCCTGATGATGGTGCCTGACCTGGTCCCATTGGGCCTGGTGATGATACCTGACCTGGGCCCATTGGGCCTGATGATGATGCCTGACCTGGGCCCATTGGGGCTGATGATGATGATGATGCCTGACCTGTGCCCATTCGGCCTGATGATGACGATGATGCCTGACCTGTGCCTATTGGGCCTGATGATGATGCCTGACATGGGCCCATTGGGGCTGATGAGGATGATGATGTCTCACGTGGGCCCATTGGGCCTGATGATCATGATGATGCCTGACCTGTGCCCATTGGGCCTGATGATGGTGCCTGACCTGGGCCCATTGGGCCTGATGATGATACCGGACCTGGGCCCATTGGGGCTGATGATGATGATGGTTTCTGATGTGGGCCCATTGGGCCTGATGATGATGATGATGCCTGACCGGGGCCCATTGGGCCTGATGATGATGCCTGACCTGGGCCCATTGGGCCGGATGATGATGCCTGACCTGTGCCCATTGGGCCGGATGATGATGCCTGACCTGGGCCCATTGGGCCTGATGATGATGATGATGATGATGCCTGACCTGGGCCCATTGGGCCTGATTATTATGATGATGCCTGACCTGGGCCTATTGGGTCAGATGATGATTCCTGACCTGGGCCCATTGGGGCTGATGATGATGATGATGTCTGACGTGGGCCCATTGGGGCTGATGATGACGTTGAAGATGCCTGACCTGGGCCAATTGGGCCTGATGATGATGATGATGATGATGCCTGACATGGGCCCATTGGACTCTATGATGATGATGAAAATGCCTGACCTGGACCCATTTGGCCTGATGATGATGCTTGACCTGGGCCCATTGTGGCTGATGATGATGCCTGACCTGGGCCCATTGAGCCTGATGATGATGCCTGACCTGGGCCCATTGGGGCTGATGATGATGCCTGACCTGTGCCCATTGGGCCTGATGATGATGATAATGATGATGCCTGACCGGGGCCCATTGGGCCTGATGATGGTGCCTGACCTGGGCCCATTGGGCCTGATGATGATGATGTCTGACGTGGGCCCATTGGGGCTGATGATGACGATGAAGATGCCTGACCTGGACCAATTGGGCCTGATGATGATGATGATGATGCCTGACCTGGGCCCATTGGACTTGATGATGATGATAAAGATGCCTGACCTGGGCCCATTGGGGCTGATGATGATGATGATGATGATGATGTCTGACGTGGGCCCATTGGCCCTGATGATGATGATGATGATGCCTGACCGGGGCCCATTGGGCCTGATGATGATGCCTGACCTGGGCCCATTGGGGCTGATGATGATGATGATGTCTGACGTGGGCCCATTGGGCGTGATGATCATGATGATGCCTGACCTGGGCCCATTGGGCCTGATGAATATGATGATGCCTAACCTGGGCCTATTGGGCCAGATGATGATTCCTGACCTGGGCCCATTGGGGCTGATGATGATGATGATGTCTGACGTGGGCCCATTGGGGCTGATGTTGACGATGAAGATGCCTGACCTGGGCCCATCGGGGCTGATGATGACGATGAAGATGCCTGACATGGGCCCATTGGACTTGATGATGATGATGAAGATGCCTGACCTGGGCCCATTGGGCCTGATGCTGATGCCTGACCTGGGCCCATTGTGGCTGATGATGATTCCTGACCTGGGCCCATTGGGGCTGATGATGATGATGATGTCTGACGTGGGCCCATTGGGGCTGATGTTGACGATGAAGATGCCTGACCTGGGCCCATTGGGGCTGATGATGACGATGAAGATGCCTGACATGGGCCCATTGGACTTGATGATGATGATGAAGATGCCTGACCTGGGCCCATTGGGCCTGATGATGATGCCTGACCTGGGCCCATTGTGGCTGATGATGATGCCTGACCTGGGCCCATTGGGGCTGATGATGATGATGATGATGCCTGACGTGGGCCCATTTGCCCTGATGATGAAGATGATGATGCCTGACCTGTGCCCATTGGGCCTGATGATGATGATGATGATGATGATGATGATGATGATGATGATGATGATGATGATGATGATGATGACGATGATGATGATGATGCCTGACCTGGGCCGATTGGGCCTGATGATGATGATGCCTGACTGGGGCCCATTGGGGCTGATGATGATGATGCCTGACCTGGGCCGATTGGGCCTGATGATGATGATGATGCCTGACCTGGGCCCATTGGGCCTGATGATGATGATGATGATGCCTGACCTGGGCCCATTGGGCCTGATGATGGTGCCTGACCTGGGCCCATTGGGCCTGGTGATGATACATGACCTGGGCCCATTGGGCCTGATGATGATGCCTGACCTGGGCCCATTGGGGCTGATGATGATGATGATGCCTGACCTGTGCCCATTGGGCCTGATGATGATGATGATGATGATGCCTGACCTGGGCCCATTTGGCCTGATGATGATGATGCCTGACCTGGGCCCATTGGGGCTGATGATGATGCCTGACCTGGGCCCATTGGGCCTGATGATAATGCCTGACCTGGGCCCATTTGGCCTGATGATGAAGATGATGATGCCTGACCGTGGACCATTGGGCCTGATGATGATGATGATGATGGCTGACGTGGGCCCATTGGGCCTGATGATCATGATGATGCCTGACCTGGGCCCATTGGGCCTGATGAATATGATGATGCCTAACCTGGGCCTATTGGGCCAGATGATGATTCCTGACCTGGGCCCATTGGGGCTGATGATGATGATGATATCTGACGTGGGCCCATTGGGGCTGATGTTGACGATGAAGATGCCTGACCTGGGCCCATTGGGGCTGATGATGACGATGAAGATGCCTGACATGGGCCCATTGGACTTGATGATGATGATGAAGATGCCTGACCTGGGCCCATTGGGCCTGATGATGATGCCTGACCTGGGCCCATTGTGGCTGATGATGATTCCTGACCTGGGCCCATTGGGGCTGATGATGATGATGATGTCTGACGTGGGCCCATTGGGGCTGATGTTGACGATGAAGATGCCTGACCTGGGCCCATTGGGGCTGATGATGACGATGAAGATGCCTGACATGGGCCCATTGGACTTGATGATGATGATGAAGATGCCTGACCTGGGCCCATTGGGCCTGATGATGATGCCTGACCTGGGCCCATTGTGGCTGATGATGATGCCTGACCTGGGCCCATTGGGGCTGATGATGATGATGATGATGCCTGACGTGGGCCCATTTGGCCTGATGATGAAGATGATGATGCCTGACCTGTGCCCATTGGGCCTGATGATGATGATGATGATGATGCCTGACCTGGGCCGATTGGGCCTGATGATGATGATGATGCCTGACTGGGGCCCATTGGGGCTGATGATGATGATGTCTGACCTGGGCCGATTGGGCCTGATGATGATGATGATGCCTGACCTGGGCCCATTGGGCCTGATGATGATGATGATGATGCCTGACCTGGGCCCATTGGGCCTGATGATGGTGCCTGACCTGGGCCCATTGGGCCTGTTGATGATACATGACCTGGGCCCATTGGGCCTGATGATGATGCCTGACCTGGGCCCATTGGGGCTGATGATGATGATGATGATGATGATGATGCCTGACGTGGGCCCATTTGGCCTGATGATGAAGATGATGATGCCTGACCTGTGCCCATTGGGCCTGATGATGACGATGATGATGATGATGATGCCTGACCTGGGCCGATTGGGCCTGATGATGATGATGATGCCTGACCGGGGCCCATTGGGCCTGATGATGATGATGATGCCTGACCTGTGCCCATTCGGCCTGATGATGACGATGATGCCTGACCTGTGCCTATTGGGCCTGATGATGATGTCTGACGTGGGCCCATTGGGGCTGATGATGACGATGAAGATGCCTGACCTGGACCAATTGGGCCTGATGATGATGATGATGATGCCTGACCTGGGCCCATTGGACTTGATGATGATGATAAAGATGCCTGACCTGGGCCCATTGGGGCTGATGATGATGATGATGATGATGATGATGATGATGATGATGTCTGACGTGGGCCCATTGGCCCTGATGATGATGATGATGATGCCTGACCGGGGCCCATTGGGCCTGATGATGATGCCTGACCTGGGCCCATTGGGGCTGATGATGATGATGATGTCTGACGTGGGCCCATTGGGCGTGATGATCATGATGATGCCTGACCTGGGCCCATTGGGCCTGATGAATATGATGATGCCTAACCTGGGCCTATTGGGCCAGATGATGATTCCTGACCTGGGCCCATTGGGGCTGATGATGATGATGATGTCTCGACGTGGGCCCATTGGGGCTGATGTTGACGATGAAGATGCCTGACCTGGGCCCATCGGGGCTGATGATGACGATGAAGATGCCTGACATGGGCCCATTGGACTTGATGATGATGATGAAGATGCCTGACCTGGGCCCATTGGGCCTGATGATGATGCCTGACCTGGGCCCATTGTGGCTGATGATGATTCCTGACCTGGGCCCATTGGGGCTGATGATGATGATGATGTCTGACGTGGGCCCATTGGGGCTGATGTTGACGATGAAGATGCCTGACCTGGGCCCATTGGGGCTGATGATGACGATGAAGATGCCTGACATGGGCCCATTGGACTTGATGATGATGATGAAGATGCCTGACCTGGGCCCATTGGGCCTGATGATGATGCCTGACCTGGGCCATTGTGGCTGATGATGATGCCTGACCTGGGCCCATTGGGGCTGATGATGATGATGATGATGATGCCTGACGTGGGCCCATTTGCCCTGATGATGAAGATGATGATGCCTGACCTGTGCCCATTGGGCCTGATGATGATGATGATGATGATGATGATGATGACGATGATGATGATGCCTGACCTGGGCCGATTGGGCCTGATGATGATGATGCCTGACTGGGGCCCATTGGGGCTGATGATGATGATGCCTGACCTGGGCCGATTGGGCCTGATGATGATGATGATGCCTGACCTGGGCCCATTGGGCCTGATGATGATGATGATGATGCCTGACCTGGGCCCATTGGGCCTGATGATGGTGCCTGACCTGGGCCCATTGGGCCTGGTGATGATACATGACCTGGGCCCATTGGGCCTGATGATGATGCCTGACCTGGGCCCATTGGGGCTGATGATGATGATGATGCCTGACCTGTGCCCATTGGGCCTGATGATGATGATGATGATGATGCCTGACCTGGGCCCATTTGGCCTGATGATGATGATGCCTGACCTGGGCCCATTGGGGCTGATGATGATGCCTGACCTGGGCCCATTGGGCCTGATGATAATGCCTGACCTGG
Source organism: Oncorhynchus gorbuscha (assembly GCF_021184085.1). Lineage (NCBI taxonomy): Eukaryota > Metazoa > Chordata > Actinopteri > Salmoniformes > Salmonidae > Oncorhynchus > Oncorhynchus gorbuscha. The sequence goes on from NW_025744953.1 coordinate 60,855, forward strand.
GCCCATTGGGGCTGATGATGATGATGATAATGCCTGACGTGGGCCCATTTGGCCTGATGATGAAGATGATGATGCCTGACCGTGGACCATTGGGCCTGATGATGATGATGATGATGGCTGACGTGGGCCCATTGGGCCTGATGATCATGATGATGCCTGACCTGGGCCCATTGGGCCTGATGATCATGATGATGCCTAACCTGGGCCTATTGGGCCAGATGATGATTCCTGACCTGGGCCCATTGGGGCTGATGATGATGATGATATCTGACGTGGGCCCATTGGGGCTGATGTTGACGATGAAGATGCCTGACCTGGGCCCATTGGGGCTGATGATGACGATGAAGATGCCTGACATGGGCCCATTGGACTTGATGATGATGATGAAGATGCCTGACCTGGGCCCATTGGGCCTGATGATGATGCCTGACCTGGGCCCATTGTGGCTGATGATGATTCCTGACCTGGGCCCATTGGGGCTGATGATGATGATGATGTCTGACGTGGGCCCATTGGGGCTGATGTTGACGATGAAGATGCCTGACCTGGGCCCATTGGGGCTGATGATGACGATGAAGATGCCTGACATGGGCCCATTGGACTTGATGATGATGATGAAGATGCCTGACCTGGGCCCATTGGGCCTGATGATGATGATGCCTGACCTGGGCCCATTGTGGCTGATGATGATGCCTGACCTGGGCCCATTGGGGCTGATGATGATGATGATGATGCCTGACGTGGGCCCATTTGGCCTGATGATGAAGATGATGATGCCTGACCTGTGCCCATTGGGCCTGATGATGATGATGATGATGATGCCTGACCTGGGCCGATTGGGCCTGATGATGATGATGATGCCTGACTGGGGCCCATTGGGGCTGATGATGATGATGCCTGACCTGGGCCGATTGGGCCTGATGATGATGATGATGCCTGACCTGGGCCCATTGGGCCTGATGATGATGATGATGATGCCTGACCTGGGCCCATTGGGCCTGATGATGGTGCCTGACCTGGGCCCATTGGGCCTGGTGATGATACATGACCTGGGCCCATTGGGGCTGATGATGATGATGATGATGATGGCTGACATAGGCCCATTGGGCCTGATGATGATGATGATGATGCCTGACCTGGGCCCATTGGGCCTGATGATGATACCTGACCTGGGCCCATTGTGCCTGATGATGATGATGCCTGACCTGGGCCCATTGGGTCTGATGATGATGCCTGACCTGGGCCCATTGGGCCTGATGATGATGCCTGACCTGGGCCCATTGGGGCTGATGATGATGATGATGATGATGCCTGACGTGGGCCCATTTGGCCTGATGATGAAGATGATGATGCCTGACCTGTGCCCATTGGGCCTGATGATGACGATGATGATGATGATGATGCCTGACCTGGGCCCATTGGGCCTGATGATGATGATGATGCCTGACCGGGGCCCATTGGGCCTGATGATGATGATGCCTGACCTGGGCCCATTGGGCCTGATGATGATGCCTGACCTGGGCCCATTGGGCCTGATGAGGATGATGATGTCTCACGTGGGCCCATTGGGCCTGATGATCATGATGATGCCTGACCTGTGCCCATTGGGCCTGATGATGATGATGATGATGATGCCTGACCTGGGCCCATTGGGCCTGATGATGGTGCCTGACCTGGGCCCATTGGGCCTGGTGATGAAGATGATGATGCCTGACCTGTGCCCATTGGGCCTGATGATGACGATGATGATGATGATGATGCCTGACCTGGGCCGATTGGGCCTGATGATGATGATGATGCCTGACCGGGGCCCATTGGGCCTGATGATGATGATGATGCCTGACCTGGGCCCATTGTGGCTGATGATGATTCCTGACCTGGGCCCATTGGGGCTGATGATGATGATGATGTCTGACGTGGGCCCATTGGGGCTGATGTTGACGATGAAGATGCCTGACCTGGGCCCATTGGGGCTGATGATGACGATGAAGATGCCTGACATGGGCCCATTGGACTTGATGATGATGATGAAGATGCCTGACCTGGGCCCATTGGGCCTGATGATGATGCCTGACCTGGGCCATTGTGGCTGATGATGATGCCTGACCTGGGCCCATTGGGGCTGATGATGATGATGATGATGATGCCTGACGTGGGCCCATTTGCCCTGATGATGAAGATGATGATGCCTGACCTGTGCCCATTGGGCCTGATGATGATGATGATGATGATGATGACGATGATGATGATGCCTGACCTGGGCCGATTGGGCCTGATGATGATGATGCCTGACTGGGGCCCATTGGGGCTGATGATGATGATGCCTGACCTGGGCCGATTGGGCCTGATGATGATGATGATGCCTGACCTGGGCCCATTGGGCCTGATGATGATGATGATGATGCCTGACCTGGGCCCATTGGGCCTGATGATGGTGCCTGACCTGGGCCCATTGGGCCTGGTGATGATACATGACCTGGGCCCATTGGGCCTGATGATGATGCCTGACCTGGGCCCATTGGGGCTGATGATGATGATGATGCCTGACCTGTGCCCATTGGGCCTGATGATGATGATGATGATGATGCCTGACCTGGGCCCATTTGGCCTGATGATGATGATGCCTGACCTGGGCCCATTGGGGCTGATGATGATGCCTGACCTGGGCCCATTGGGCCTGATGATAATGCCTGACCTGGGCCCATTGGGGCTGATGATGATGATGATAATGCCTGACGTGGGCCCATTTGGCCTGATGATGAAGATGATGATGCCTGACCGTGGACCATTGGGCCTGATGATGATGATGATGATGGCTGACGTGGGCCCATTGGGCCTGATGATCATGATGATGCCTGACCTGGGCCCATTGGGCCTGATGATCATGATGATGCCTAACCTGGGCCTATTGGGCCAGATGATGATTCCTGACCTGGGCCCATTGGGGCTGATGATGATGATGATATCTGACGTGGGCCCATTGGGGCTGATGTTGACGATGAAGATGCCTGACCTGGGCCCATTGGGGCTGATGATGACGATGAAGATGCCTGACATGGGCCCATTGGACTTGATGATGATGATGAAGATGCCTGACCTGGGCCCATTGGGCCTGATGATGATGCCTGACCTGGGCCCATTGTGGCTGATGATGATTCCTGACCTGGGCCCATTGGGGCTGATGATGATGATGATGTCTGACGTGGGCCCATTGGGGCTGATGTTGACGATGAAGATGCCTGACCTGGGCCCATTGGGGCTGATGATGACGATGAAGATGCCTGACATGGGCCCATTGGACTTGATGATGATGATGAAGATGCCTGACCTGGGCCCATTGGGCCTGATGATGATGCCTGACCTGGGCCCATTGTGGCTGATGATGATGCCTGACCTGGGCCCATTGGGGCTGATGATGATGATGATGATGCCTGACGTGGGCCCATTTGGCCTGATGATGAAGATGATGATGCCTGACCTGTGCCCATTGGGCCTGATGATGATGATGATGATGATGCCTGACCTGGGCCGATTGGGCCTGATGATGATGATGATGCCTGACTGGGGCCCATTGGGGCTGATGATGATGCCTGACCTGGGCCGATTGGGCCTGATGATGATGATGATGCCTGACCTGGGCCCATTGGGCCTGATGATGATGATGATGATGCCTGACCTGGGCCCATTGGGCCTGATGATGGTGCCTGACCTGGGCCCATTGGGCCTGGTGATGATACATGACCTGGGCCCATTGGGGCTGATGATGATGATGATGATGATGGCTGACATAGGCCCATTGGGCCTGATGATGATGATGATGATGCCTGACCTGGGCCCATTGGGCCTGATGATGATACCTGACCTGGGCCCATTGTGCCTGATGATGATGATGCCTGACCTGGGCCCATTGGGTCTGATGATGATGCCTGACCTGGGCCCATTGGGCCTGATGATGATGCCTGACCTGGGCCCATTGGGGCTGATGATGATGATGATGCCTGACGTGGGCCCATTTGGCCTGATGATGAAGATGATGATGCCTGACCTGTGCCCATTGGGCCTGATGATGACGATGATGATGATGATGATGCCTGACCTGGGCCGATTGGGCCTGATGATGATGATGATGCCTGACCGGGGCCCATTGGGCCTGATGATGATGATGATGCCTGACCTGGGCCCATTGGGCCTGATGATGATGCCTGACCTGGGCCCATTGGGCCTGATGAGGATGATGATGTCTCACGTGGGCCCATTGGGCCTGATGATCATGATGATGCCTGACCTGTGCCCATTGGGCCTGATGATGATGATGATGATGATGCCTGACCTGGGCCCATTGGGCCTGATGATGGTGCCTGACCTGGGCCCATTGGGCCTGGTGATGAAGATGATGATGCCTGACCTGTGCCCATTGGGCCTGATGATGACGATGATGATGATGATGATGCCTGACCTGGGCCGATTGGGCCTGATGATGATGATGATGCCTGACCGGGCCCATTGGGCCTGATGATGATGATGATGCCTGACCTGGGCCCATTGGGCCTGATGATGATGCCTGACCTGGGCCCATTGGGCCTGATGAGGATGATGATGTCTCACATGGGCCCATTGGGCCTGATGATCATGATGATGCCTGACCTGTGCCCATTGGACTTGATGATGATGATAAAGATGCCTGACCTGGGCCCATTGGGGCTGATGATGATGATGATGATGATGATGATGATGTCTGACGTGGGCCCATTGGCCCTGATGATGATGATGATGCCTGACCGGGGCCCATTGGGCCTGATGATGATGCCTGACCTGGGCCCATTGGGGCTGATGATGATGATGATGTCTGACGTGGGCCCATTGGGCGTGATGATCATGATGATGCCTGACCTGGGCCCATTGGGCCTGATGAATATGATGATGCCTAACCTGGGCCTATTGGGCCAGATGATGATTCCTGACCTGGGCCCATTGGGGCTGATGATGATGATGATGTCTGACGTGGGCCCATTGGGGCTGATGTTGACGATGAAGATGCCTGACCTGGGCCCATCGGGGCTGATGATGACGATGAAGATGCCTGACATGGGCCCATTGGACTTGATGATGATGATGAAGATGCCTGACCTGGGCCCATTGGGCCTGATGATGATGCCTGACCTGGGCCCATTGGGCCTGATGATGATGATGATGCCTGACCGGGGCCCATTGGGCCTGATGATGATGATGATGCCTGACCTGGGCCCATTGGGCCTGATGATGATGCCTGACCTGGGCCCATTGGGCCTGATGAGGATGATGATGTCTCACGTGGGCCCATTGGGCCTGATGATCATGATGATGCCTGACCTGTGCCCATTGGACTTGATGATGATGATAAAGATGCCTGACCTGGGCCCATTGGGGCTGATGATGATGATGATGATGATGATGTCTGACGTGGGCCCATTGGCCCTGATGATGATGATGATGATGATGCCTGACCGGGGCCCATTGGGCCTGATGATGATGCCTGACCTGGGCCCATTGGGGCTGATGATGATGATGATGTCTGACGTGGGCCCATTGGGCGTGATGATCATGATGATGCCTGACCTGGGCCCATTGGGCCTGATGAATATGATGATGCCTAACCTGGGCCTATTGGGCCAGATGATGATTCCTGACCTGGGCCCATTGGGGCTGATGATGATGATGATGTCTGACGTGGGCCCATTGGGGCTGATGTTGACGATGAAGATGCCTGACCTGGGCCCATCGGGGCTGATGATGACGATGAAGATGCCTGACATGGGCCCATTGGACTTGATGATGATGATGAAGATGCCTGACCTGGGCCCATTGGGCCTGATGATGATGCCTGACCTGGGCCCATTGTGGCTGATGATGATTCCTGACCTGGGCCCATTGGGGCTGATGATGATGATGATGTCTGACGTGGGCCCATTGGGGCTGATGTTGACGATGAAGATGCCTGACCTGGGCCCATTGGGGCTGATGATGACGATGAAGATGCCTGACATGGGCCCATTGGACTTGATGATGATGATGAAGATGCCTGACCTGGGCCCATTGGGCCTGATGATGATGCCTGACCTGGGCCCATTGTGGCTGATGATGATGCCTGACCTGGGCCCATTGGGGCTGATGATGATGATGATGATGCCTGACGTGGGCCCATTTGCCCTGATGATGAAGATGATGATGCCTGACCTGTGCCCATTGGGCCTGATGATGATGATGATGATGATGATGATGATGATGATGATGATGATGATGATGATGATGATGATGACGATGATGATGATGCCTGACCTGGGCCGATTGGGCCTGATGATGATGATGCCTGACTGGGGCCCATTGGGGCTGATGATGATGATGCCTGACCTGGGCCGATTGGGCCTGATGATGATGATGATGCCTGACCTGGGCCCATTGGGCCTGATGATGATGATGATGATGATGCCTGACCTGGGCCCATTGGGCCTGATGATGGTGCCTGACCTGGGCCCATTGTGGCTGATGATGATTCCTGACCTGGGCCCATTGGGGCTGATGATGATGATGATGTCTGACGTGGGCCCATTGGGGCTGATGTTGACGATGAAGATGCCTGACCTGGGCCCATTGGGGCTGATGATGACGATGAAGATGCCTGACATGGGCCCATTGGACTTGATGATGATGATGAAGATGCCTGACCTGGGCCCATTGGGCCTGATGATGATGCCTGACCTGGGCCCATTGTGGCTGATGATGATGCCTGACCTGGGCCCATTGGGGCTGATGATGATGATGATGATGCCTGACGTGGGCCCATTTGGCCTGATGATGAAGATGATGATGCCTGACCTGTGCCCATTGGGCCTGATGATGATGATGATGATGATGCCTGACCTGGGCCGATTGGGCCTGATGATGATGATGATGCCTGACTGGGGCCCATTGGGGCTGATGATGATGATGTCTGACCTGGGCCGATTGGGCCTGATGATGATGATGATGCCTGACCTGGGCCCATTGGGCCTGATGATGATGATGATGATGCCTGACCTGGGCCCATTGGGCCTGATGATGATGCCTGACCTGGGCCCATTGGGCCTGATGATAATGCCTGACCTGGGCCCATTGGGGCTGATGATGATGATGATGATGATGGCTGACATAGGCCCATTGGGCCTGATGATGATGATGATGATGCCTGACCTGGGCCCATTGGGCCTGATGATGATACCTGACCTGGGCCCATTGTGCCTGATGATGATGATGCCTGACCTGGGCCCATTGGGTCTGATGATGATGCCTGACCTGGGCCCATTGGGCCTGATGATGATGCCTGACCTGGGCCCATTGGGGCTGATGATGATGATGATGATGATGATGATGCCTGACGTGGGCCCATTTGGCCTGATGATGAAGATGATGATGCCTGACCTGTGCCCATTGGGCCTGATGATGACGATGATGATGATGATGATGCCTGACCTGGGCCGATTGGGCCTGATGATGATGATGATGCCTGACCGGGGCCCATTGGGCCTGATGATGATGATGATGCCTGACCTGTGCCCATTCGGCCTGATGATGACGATGATGCCTGACCTGTGCCTATTGGGCCTGATGATGATGTCTGACGTGGGCCCATTGGGGCTGATGATGACGATGAAGATGCCTGACCTGGACCAATTGGGCCTGATGATGATGATGATGATGCCTGACCTGGGCCCATTGGACTTGATGATGATGATAAAGATGCCTGACCTGGGCCCATTGGGGCTGATGATGATGATGATGATGATGATGATGATGATGATGATGTCTGACGTGGGCCCATTGGCCCTGATGATGATGATGATGATGCCTGACCGGGGCCCATTGGGCCTGATGATGATGCCTGACCTGGGCCCATTGGGGCTGATGATGATGATGATTTCTGACGTGGGCCCATTGGGCGTGATGATCATGATGATGCCTGACCTGGGCCCATTGGGCCTGATGAATATGATGATGCCTAACCTGGGCCTATTGGGCCAGATGATGATTCCTGACCTGGGCCCATTGGGGCTGATGATGATGATGATGTCTGACGTGGGCCCATTGGGGCTGATGTTGACGATGAAGATGCCTGACCTGGGCCCATCGGGGCTGATGATGACGATGAAGATGCCTGACATGGGCCCATTGGACTTGATGATGATGATGAAGATGCCTGACCTGGGCCCATTGGGCCTGATGATGATGCCTGACCTGGGCCCATTGTGGCTGATGATGATTCCTGACCTGGGCCCATTGGGGCTGATGATGATGATGATGTCTGACGTGGGCCCATTGGGGCTGATGTTGACGATGAAGATGCCTGACCTGGGCCCATTGGGGCTGATGATGACGATGAAGATGCCTGACATGGGCCCATTGGACTTGATGATGATGATGAAGATGCCTGACCTGGGCCCATTGGGCCTGATGATGATGCCTGACCTGGGCCATTGTGGCTGATGATGATGCCTGACCTGGGCCCATTGGGGCTGATGATGATGATGATGATGCCTGACGTGGGCCCATTTGCCCTGATGATGAAGATGATGATGCCTGACCTGTGCCCATTGGGCCTGATGATGATGATGATGATGATGATGATGACGATGATGATGATGCCTGACCTGGGCCGATTGGGCCTGATGATGATGATGCCTGACTGGGGCCCATTGGGGCTGATGATGATGATGCCTGACCTGGGCCGATTGGGCCTGATGATGATGATGATGCCTGACCTGGGCCCATTGGGCCTGATGATGATGATGATGATGCCTGACCTGGGCCCATTGGGCCTGATGATGGTGCCTGACCTGGGCCCATTGGGCCTGGTGATGATACATGACCTGGGCCCATTGGGCCTGATGATGATGCCTGACCTGGGCCCATTGGGGCTGATGATGATGATGATGCCTGACCTGTGCCCATTGGGCCTGATGATGATGATGATGATGATGCCTGACCTGGGCCCATTTGGCCTGATGATGATGATGCCTGACCTGGGCCCATTGGGGCTGATGATGATGCCTGACCTGGGCCCATTGGGCCTGATGATAATGCCTGACCTGGGCCCATTGGGGCTGATGATGATGATGATAATGCCTGACGTGGGCCCATTTGGCCTGATGATGAAGATGATGATGCCTGACCGTGGACCATTGGGCCTGATGATGATGATGATGATGGCTGACGTGGGCCCATTGGGCCTGATGATCATGATGATGCCTGACCTGGGCCCATTGGGCCTGATGATCATGATGATGCCTAACCTGGGCCTATTGGGCCAGATGATGATTCCTGACCTGGGCCCATTGGGGCTGATGATGATGATGATATCTGACGTGGGCCCATTGGGGCTGATGTTGACGATGAAGATGCCTGACCTGGGCCCATTGGGGCTGATGATGACGATGAAGATGCCTGACATGGGCCCATTGGACTTGATGATGATGATGAAGATGCCTGACCTGGGCCCATTGGGCCTGATGATGATGCCTGACCTGGGCCCATTGTGGCTGATGATGATTCCTGACCTGGGCCCATTGGGGCTGATGATGATGATGATGTCTGACATGGGCCCATTGGGGCTGATGTTGACGATGAAGATGCCTGACCTGGGCCCATTGGGGCTGATGATGACGATGAAGATGCCTGACATGGGCCCATTGGACTTGATGATGATGATGAAGATGCCTGACCTGGGCCCATTGGGCCTGATGATGATGCCTGACCTGGGCCCATTGTGGCTGATGATGATGCCTGACCTGGGCCCATTGGGGCTGATGATGATGATGATGATGCCTGACGTGGGCCCATTTGGCCTGATGATGAAGATGATGATGCCTGACCTGTGCCCATTGGGCCTGATGATGATGATGATGATGATGCCTGACCTGGGCCGATTGGGCCTGATGATGATGATGATGCCTGACTGGGGCCCATTGGGGCTGATGATGATGCCTGACCTGGGCCGATTGGGCCTGATGATGATGATGATGCCTGACCTGGGCCCATTGGGCCTGATGATGATGATGATGATGCCTGACCTGGGCCCATTGGGCCTGATGATGGTGCCTGACCTGGGCCCATTGGGCCTGGTGATGATACATGACCTGGGCCCATTGGGGCTGATGATGATGATGATGATGATGGCTGACATAGGCCCATTGGGCCTGATGATGATGATGATGATGCCTGACCTGGGCCCATTGGGCCTGATGATGATACCTGACCTGGGCCCATTGTGCCTGATGATGATGATGCCTGACCTGGGCCCATTGGGTCTGATGATGATGCCTGACCTGGGCCCATTGGGCCTGATGATGATGCCTGACCTGGGCCCATTGGGGCTGATGATGATGATGATGATGATGCCTGACGTGGGCCCATTTGGCCTGATGATGAAGATGATGATGCCTGACCTGTGCCCATTGGGCCTGATGATGACGATGATGATGATGATGATGCCTGACCTGGGCCGATTGGGCCTGATGATGATGATGATGCCTGACCGGGGCCCATTGGGCCTGATGATGATGATGATGCCTGACCTGGGCCCATTGGGCCTGATGATGATGCCTGACCTGGGCCCATTGGGCCTGATGAGGATGATGATGTCTCACGTGGGCCCATTGGGCCTGATGATCATGATGATGCCTGACCTGTGCCCATTGGGCCTGATGATGATGATGATGATGATGCCTGACCTGGGCCCATTGGGCCTGATGATGGTGCCTGACCTGGGCCCATTGGGCCTGGTGATGAAGATGATGATGCCTGACCTGTGCCCATTGGGCCTGATGATGACGATGATGATGATGATGATGCCTGACCTGGGCCGATTGGGCCTGATGATGATGATGATGCCTGACCGGGGCCCATTGGGCCTGATGATGATGATGATGCCTGACCTGGGCCCATTGGGCCTGATGATGATGCCTGACCTGGGCCCATTGGGCCTGATGAGGATGATGATGTCTCACGTGGGCCCATTGGGCCTGATGATCATGATGATGCCTGACCTGTGCCCATTGGACTTGATGATGATGATAAAGATGCCTGACCTGGGCCCATTGGGGCTGATGATGATGATGATGATGATGATGATGATGTCTGACGTGGGCCCATTGGCCCTGATGATGATGATGATGCCTGACCGGGGCCCATTGGGCCTGATGATGATGCCTGACCTGGGCCCATTGGGGCTGATGATGATGATGATGTCTGACGTGGGCCCATTGGGCGTGATGATCATGATGATGCCTGACCTGGGCCCATTGGGCCTGATGAATATGATGATGCCTAACCTGGGCCTATTGGGCCAGATGATGATTCCTGACCTGGGCCCATTGGGGCTGATGATGATGATGATGTCTGACGTGGGCCCATTGGGGCTGATGTTGACGATGAAGATGCCTGACCTGGGCCCATTGGGGCTGATGATGACGATGAAGATGCCTGACATGGGCCCATTGGACTTGATGATGATGATGAAGATGCCTGACCTGGGCCCATTGGGCCTGATGATGATGCCTGACCTGGGCCCATTGGGCCTGATGATGATGATGATGCCTGACCTGGGCCCATTGGGCCTGATGATGATGATGATGCCTGACCTGGGCCCATTGGGCCTGATGATGATGCCTGACCTGGGCCCATTGGGCCTGATGATGATGATGATGCCTGACCTGGGCCCATTGGGCCTGATGATCATGATGATGCCTGACCTGTGCCCATTGGACTTGATGATGATGATGATGTCTGACCTGGGCCCATTGGCCCTGATGATGATGATGATGATGATGATGTCTGACGTGGGCCCATTGGCCCTGATGATGATGATGATGATGCCTGACCGGGGCCCATTGGGCCTGATGATGATGCCTGACGTGGGCCCATTGGGCGTGATGATCATGATGATGCCTGACCTGGGCCCATTGGGCCTGATGAATATGATGATGCCTAACCTGGGCCTATTGGGCCAGATGATGATTCCTGACCTGGGCCCATTGGGGCTGATGATGATGATGATGTCTGACGTGGGCCCATTGGGGCTGATGTTGACGATGAAGATGCCTGACCTGGGCCCATCGGGGCTGATGATGACGATGAAGATGCCTGACATGGGCCCATTGGACTTGATGATGATGATGAAGATGCCTGACCTGGGCCCATTGGGCCTGATGATGATGCCTGACCTGGGCCCATTGTGGCTGATGATGATTCCTGACCTGGGCCCATTGGGGCTGATGATGATGATGATGTCTGACGTGGGCCCATTGGGGCTGATGTTGACGATGAAGATGCCTGACCTGGGCCCATTGGGGCTGATGATGACGATGAAGATGCCTGACATGGGCCCATTGGACTTGATGATGATGATGAAGATGCCTGACCTGGGCCCATTGGGCCTGATGATGATGCCTGACCTGGGCCCATTGTGGCTGATGATGATGCCTGACCTGGGCCCATTGGGGCTGATGATGATGATGATGATGCCTGACGTGGGCCCATTTGCCCTGATGATGAAGATGATGATGCCTGACCTGTGCCCATTGGGCCTGATGATGATGATGATGATGATGATGATGATGATGATGATGATGATGATGATGACGATGATGATGATGCCTGACCTGGGCCGATTGGGCCTGATGATGATGATGCCTGACTGGGGCCCATTGGGGCTGATGATGATGATGCCTGACCTGGGCCGATTGGGCCTGATGATGATGATGATGCCTGACCTGGGCCCATTGGGCCTGATGATGATGATGATGATGCCTGACCTGGGCCCATTGGGCCTGATGATGGTGCCTGACCTGGGCCCATTGGGCCTGGTGATGATACATGACCTGGGCCCATTGGGCCTGATGATGATGCCTGACCTGGGCCCATTGGGGCTGATGATGATGATGATGCCTGACCTGTGCCCATTGGGCCTGATGATGATGATGATGATGATGCCTGACCTGGGCCCATTTGGCCTGATGATGATGATGCCTGACCTGGGCCCATTGGGGCTGATGATGATGCCTGACCTGGGCCCATTGGGCCTGATGATAATGCCTGACCTGGGCCCATTGGGGCTGATGATGATGATGATGATGCCTGACGTGGGCCCATTTGGCCTGATGATGAAGATGATGATGCCTGACCTGTGCCCATTGGGCCTGATGATGATGATGATGATGATGCCTGACCTGGGCCGATTGGGCCTGATGATGATGATGATGCCTGACTGGGGCCCATTGGGGCTGATGATGATGCCTGACCTGGGCCGATTGGGCCTGATGATGATGATGATGCCTGACCTGGGCCCATTGGGCCTGATGATGATGATGATGATGCCTGACCTGGGCCCATTGGGCCTGATGATGGTGCCTGACCTGGGCCCATTGGGCCTGGTGATGATACATGACCTGGGCCCATTGGGCCTGATGATGATGCCTGACCTGGGCCCATTGGGGCTGATGATGATGATGATGCCTGACCTGTGCCCATTGGGCCTGATGATGATGCCTGACCTGGGCCCATTGGGCCTGATGATAATGCCTGACCTGGGCCCATTGGGGCTGATGATGATGATGATGATGATGGCTGACATAGGCCCATTGGGCCTGATGATGATGATGATGATGCCTGACCTGGGCCCATTGGGCCTGATGATGATACCTGACCTGGGCCCATTGGGCCTGATGATGATGCCTGACCTGGGCCCATTGGGGCTGATGATGATGATGATGATGATGCCTGACGTGGGCCCATTTGGCCTGATGATGAAGATGATGATGCCTGACCTGTGCCCATTGGGCCTGATGATGACGATGATGATGATGATGATGCCTGACCTGGGCCGATTGGGCCTGATGATGATGATGATGCCTGACCGGGGCCCATTGGGCCTGATGATGATGATGATGCCTGACCTGGGCCCATTGGGCCTGATGATGATGCCTGACCTGGGCCCATTGGGCCTGATGAGGATGATGATGTCTCACGTGGGCCCATTGGGCCTGATGATCATGATGATGCCTGACCTGTGCCCATTGGGCCTGATGATGATGATGATGATGATGATGCCTGACCTGTGCCTATTGGGCCTGATGATGATGATGATGCCTGACCTGGGCCCATTGGGCCTGATGATGATGATGATGCCTGACCTGGGCCTATTGGGCCTGATGATGATGATGATGCCTGACCTGGGCCCATTGGGCCTGATGATGATGCCTGACCTGGGCCCATTGGGGCTGATGATGATGATGATGTCTCACGTGGGCCCATTGGGCCTGATGATCATGATGATGCCTGACCGGGGCCCATTGGGCCTGATGATGGTGCCTGTCCTGGGCCCATTGGGCCGGATGATGATGCCTGACCTGTGCCCATTGGGCCGGATGATGATGGCTGACCTGGGCCCATTGGGCCTGATGATGATGATGATGATGATGATGATGCCTGACCTGGGCCCATTGGGCCTGATGATGGTGCCTGACCTGGGCCCATTGGGCCTGGTGATGAAGATGATGATGCCTGACCTGTGCCCATTGGGCCTGATGATGATGATGATGCCTGACCTGGGCCCATTGGGCCTGATGATGATGCCTGACCTGGGCCCATTGGGGCTGATGAGGATGATGATGTCTCACGTGGGCCCATTGGGCCTGATGATCATGATGATGCCTGACCGGGGCCCATTGGGCCTGATGATGGTGCCTGTCCTGGGCCCATTGGGCCTGATGATGATGCCTGACCTGGGCCCATTGGGCCGGATGATGATGTCTGACCTGTGCCCATTGGGCCGGATGATGATGGCTGACCTGGGCCCATTGGGCCTGATGATGATGATGATGATGATGATGATGATGCCTGACCTGGGCCCATTGGGCCTGATGATGGTGCCTGACCTGGGCCCATTGGGCCTGGTGATGATACATGACCTGGGCCCATTGGGCCTGATGATGATGCCTGACCTGGGCCCATTGGGGCTGATGATGATGATGATGCCTGACCTGTGCCCATTGGGCCTGATGATGATGATGATGATGATGCCTGACCTGGGCCCATTTGGCCTGATGATGATGATGCCTGACCTGGGCCCATTGGGGCTGATGATGATGCCTGACCTGGGCCCATTGGGCCTGATGATAATGCCTGACCTGGGCCCATTGGGGCTGATGATGATGATGATGATGCCTGACGTGGGCCCATTTGGCCTGATGATGATGATGATGATGCCTGACCTGGGCCCATTGGGCCTGATGATGATGATGCCTGACCTGGGCCCATTGGGCCTGATGATGATACCTGACCTGGGCCCATTGTGCCTGATGATGATGCCTGACCTGGGCCCATTGGGCCTGATGATGATGCCTGACCTGGGCCCATTGGGGCTGATGATGATGATGATGATGCCTGACGTGGGCCCATTTGGCCTGATGATGAAGATGATGATGCCTGACCTGTGCCCATTGGGCCTGATGATGACGATGATGATGATGATGATGATGATGATGATGATGATAAATGATGATGATGATGATGATGCCTGACCTGGGCCGATTGGGCCTGATGATGATGATGATGCCTGACCGGGGCCCATTGGGCCTGATGATGATGCCTGACCTGGGCCCATTGGGCCTGATGAGGATGATGATATCTCACGTGGGCCCATTGGGCCTGATGATCATGATGATGCCTGACCTGTGCCCATTGGGCCTGATGATGGTGCCTGACCTGGGCCCATTGGGCCTGATGATGATGCCGGACCTGGGCCCATTGGGGCTGATGATGATGATGATGGTTTCTGACGTGGGCCCATTGGGCCTGATGATGATGATGATGCCTGACCGGGGCCCATTGGGCCTGATGATGGTGCCTGTCCTGGGCCCATTGGGCCTGATGATGATGCCTGACCTGGGCCCAATTGGGCCGGATGATGATGCCTGACCTGTGCCCATTGGGCCGGATGATGATGGCTGACCTGGGCCCATTGGGCCTGATGATGATGGTGCCTGACCTGGGCCCATTGGGCCTGGTGATGATGCCTGACCTGGGCCCATTGGGGCTGATGATGATGATGATGCCTGACCTGTGCCCATTGGGCCTGATGATGATGATGATGATGATGCCTGACCTGGGCCCATTTGGCCTGATGATGATGATGCCTGACCTGGGCCCATTGGGGCTGATGATGATGCCTGAGCTGGGCCCATTGGGCCTGATGATAATGCCTGACCTGGGCCCATTGGGGCTGATGATGATGATGATGATGATGCCTGACGTGGGCCCATTTGGCCTGATGATGAAGATGATGATGCCTGACCGTGGACCATTGGGCCTGATGATGATGATGATGATGGCTGACATGGGCCCATTGGGCCTGATGATGATGATGATGTCTGACCTGGGCCCATTGGGCCTGATGATGATACCTGACCTGGGCCCATTGGGCCTGATGATGGTGCCTGTCCTGGGCCCATTGGGCCTGATGATAATGCCTGACCTGGGCCCATTGGGGCTGATGATGATGATGATGATGGCTGACATAGGCCCATTGGGCCTGATGATGATGATGATGATGCCTGACCTGGGCCCATTGGGCCTGATTATTATGATGATGCCTGACCTGGGCCTATTGGGTCAGATGATGATTCCTGACCTGGGCCCATTGGGGCTGATGATGATGATGATGTCTGACGTGGGCCCATTGGGCCTGATGATCATGATGATGCCTGACCTGTGCCCATTGGGCCTGATGATGATGATGATGATTCCTGACCTGTGCCTATTGGGCCTGATGATGATGATGATGATGCCTGACCTGGGCCCATTGGGCCTGATGATGATGATGATGCCTGACCTGGGCCTATTGGGCCTGATGATGATGATGATGCCTGACCTGGGCCCATTGGGCCTGATGATGATGCCTGACCTGGGCCCATTGGGGCTGATGAGGATGATGATGTCTCACGTGGGCCCATTGGGCCTGATGATCATGATGGTGCCTGACCTGTGCCCATTGGGCCTGATGATGGTGCCTGACCTGGGCCCATTGGGCCTGATGATGATGCCGGACCTGGGCCCATTGGGGCTGATGATGATGATGATGATGGTTTCTGACGTGGGCCCATTGGGCCTGATGATGATGATGATGCCTGACCGGGGCCCATTGGGCCTGATGATGGTGCCTGTCCTGGGCCCATTGGGCCTGATGATGATGCCTGACCTGGGCCCAATTGGGCCGGATGATGATGCCTGACCTGTGCCCATTGGGCCGGATGATGATGGCTGACCTGGGCCCATTGGGCCTGATGATGATGATGATGATGGTGCCTGACCTGGGCCCATTGGGCCTGGTGATGATACATGACCTGGGCCCATTGGGCCTGATGATGATGCCTGACCTGGGCCCATTGGGGCTGATGATGATGATGATGCCTGACCTGTGCCCATTGGGCCTGATGATGATGATGATGATGATGCCTGACCTGGGCCCATTGGGGCTGATGAGGATGATGATGGTTTCTGACGTGGGCCCATTGGGCCTGATGATGATGATGATGCCTGACCGGGGCCCATTGGGCCTGATGATGGTGCCTGTCCTGGGCCCATTGGGCCTGATGATGATGCCTGACCTGGGCCCATTGGGCCGGATGATGATGCCTGACCTGTGCCCATTGGGCCGGATGATGATGCCTGACCTGGGCCCATTGGGCCTGATGATGATGATGATGATGCCTGACCTGGGCCCATTGGGCCTGATTATTATGATGATTGGGCCTATTGGGTCAGATGATGATTCCTGACCTGGGCCCATTGGGCCTGATGATGATGATGATGCCCATTGGGCCTGATGATCATGATGATGCCTGGCCCATTGGGCCTGATTATTATGATGATGCCTGACCTGGGCCTATTGGGCCTGTGATGATGATGATGATCCTGACCTGGGCCCATTGGGCCTGATGATGATGATGATGCCTGACCTGGGCCTATTGGGCCTGATGATGATGATGATGCCTGACCTGGGCCCATTGGGCCTGATGATGATGCCTGACCTGGGCCCATTGGGGCTGATGAGGATGATGATGTCTCACGTGGGCCCATTGGGCCTGATGATCATGATGATGCCTGACCTGTGCCCATTGGGCCTGATGATGGTGCCTGACCTGGGCCCATTGGGCCTGATGATGATGCCGGACCTGGGCCCATTGGGGCTGATGATGATGATGATGGTTTCTGACGTGGGCCCATTGGGCCTGATGATGATGATGATGCCTGACCGGGGCCCATTGGGCCTGATGATGGTGCCTGTCCTGGGCCCATTGGGCCTGATGATGATGCCTGACCTGGGCCCAATTGGGCCAGATGATGATGCCTGACCTGTGCCCATTGGGCCGGATGATGATGGCTGACCTGGGCCCATTGGGCCTGATGATGATGATGATGATGGTGCCTGACCTGGGCCCATTGGGCCTGGTGATGATACATGACCTGGGCCCATTGGGCCTGATGATGATGCCTGACCTGGGCCCATTGGGGCTGATGATGATGATGATGCCTGACCTGTGCCCATTGGGCCTGATGATGATGATGATGATGATGCCTGACCTGGGCCCATTTGGCCTGATGATGATGATGCCTGACCTGGGCCCATTGGGGCTGATGATGATGCCTGAGCTGGGCCCATTGGGCCTGATGATAATGCCTGACCTGGGCCCATTGGGGCTGATGATGATGATGATGATGATGCCTGACGTGGGCCCATTTGGCCTGATGATGAAGATGATGATGCCTGACCGTGGACCATTGGGCCTGATGATGATGATGATGATGGCTGACATGGGCCCATTGGGCCTGATGATGATGATGATGCCTGACCTGGGCCCATTGGGCCTGATGATGATGATGATGCCTGACCTGGGCCCATTGGGCCTGATGATGATACCTGACCTGGGCCCATTGTGCCTGATGATGATGCCTGACCTGGGCCCATTGGGGCTGATGATGATGATGATGATGATGCCTGACGTGGGCCCATTTGGCCTGATGATGAAGATGATGATGTCTGACCTGGGCCCATTGGGCCTGATGATGACGATGATGATGATGATGATGATGATAAACGATGATGATGATGATGATGCCTGACCTGGGCCGATTGGGCCTGATGATGATGATGATGCCTGACCTGGGCCCATTGGGCCTGATGATGATGATGATGCCTGACCTGGGCCCATTGGGCCTGATGATGATACCTGACCTGGGCCCATTGTGCCTGATGATGATGCCTGACCTGGGCCCATTGGGGCTGATGATGATGATGATGATGATGCCTGACGTGGGCCCATTTGGCCTGATGATGAAGATGATGATGTCTGACCTGTGCCCATTGGGCCTGATGATGACGATGATGATGATGATGATGATGATGATGATGATGATAAATGATGATGATGATGATGATGCCTGACCTGGGCCGATTGGGCCTGATGATGATGATGATGATGCCTGACCTGGGCCCATTGGGCCTGATGATGATGATGATGCCTGACCTGGGCCCATTGGGCCTGATTATTATGATGATGCCTGACCTGGGCCTATTGGGTCAGATGATGATTCCTGACCTGGGCCCATTGGGGCTGATGATGATGATGATGTCTGACGTGGGCCCATTGGGCCTGATGATCATGATGATGCCTGACCTGTGCCCATTGGGCCTGATGATGATGATGATGATGCCTGACCTGTGCCTATTGGGCCTGATGATGATGATGATGATGCCTGACCTGGGCCCATTGGGCCTGATGATGATGATGATGCCTGACCTGGGCCTATTGGGCCTGATGATGATGATGATGCCTGACCTGGGCCCATTGGGCCTGATGATGATGCCTGACCTGGGCCCATTGGGGCTGATGAGGATGATGATGTCTCACGTGGGCCCATTGGGCCTGATGATCATGATGATGCCTGACCGGGGCCCATTGGGCCTGATGATGGTGCCTGTCCTGGGCCCATTTGGGCCTGATGATGATGCCTGACCTGGGCCCATTGGGCCTGATGATGATGCCTGACCTGGGCCCATTGGGGCTGATGAGGATGATGATGTCTCACGTGGGCCCATTGGGCCTGATGATCATGATGATGCCTGACCTGTGCCCATTGGGCCTGATGATGATGATGATGATGCCTGACCTGTGCCCATTGGGCCTGATGATGATGATGATGATGCCTGACCTGGTGCCCATTGGGCCTGATGATGATGCCTGACCTGGGCCCATTGGGGCTGATGAGGATGATGATGTCTCACGTGGGCCCATTGGGCCTGATGATCATGATGATGCCTGACCGGGGCCCATTGGGCCTGATGATGGTGCCTGTCCTGGGCCCATTGGGCCTGATGATGATGCCTGACCTGTGCCCATTGGGCCTGATGATGGTGCCTGACCTGGGCCCATTGGGCCTGATGATGATGCCGGACCTGGGCCCATTGGGGCTGATGATGATGATGATGGTTTCTGATGTGGGCCCATTGGGCCTGATGATGATGATGATGCCTGACCGGGGCCCATTGGGCCTGATGATGATGCCTGACCTGGGCCCATTGGGCCTGATGATGATACCTGACCTGGGCCCATTGTGCCTGATGATGATGCCTGACCTGGGCCCATTGGGTCTGATGATGATGCCTGACCTGGGCCCATTGGGCCTGATGATGATGCCTGACCTGGGCCCATTGGGGCTGATGATGATGATGCCTGACGTGGGCCCATTTGGCCTGATGATGAAGATGATGATGCCTGACCTGTGCCCATTGGGCCTGATGATGACGATGATGTTGATGATGATGATAAATGATGATGATGATGATGATGATGCCTGACCTGGGCCGATTGGGCCTGATGATGATGATGATGCCTGACCGGGGCCCATTGGGCCTGATGATGATGATGATGCCTGACCTGGGCTCATTGGGCCTGATGATGATGCCTGACCTGTGCCCATTGGGCCTGATGATGATGATGATGATGCCTGACCTGTGCCTATTGGGCCTGATGATGATGATGATGCCTGACCTGGGCCCATTGGGCCTGATGATGATGATGATGCCTGACCTGGGCCTATTGGGCCTGATGATGATGATGATGATGCCTGACCTGGGCCCATTGGGCCTGATGATGATGCCTGACCTGGGCCCATTGGGGCTGATGAGGATGATGATGTCTCACGTGGGCCCATTGGGCCTGATGATCATGATGATGCCTGACCGGGGCCCATTGGGCCTGATGATGGTGCCTGTCCTGGGCCCATTGGGCCTGATGATGGTGCCTGACCTGGGCCCATTGGGCCTGATGATGATACCTGACCTGGGCCCATTGGGGCTGATGAGGATGATGATGTCTCACGTGGGCCCATTGGGCCTGATGATCATGATGATGCCTGACCTGTGCCCATTGGGCCTGATGATGGTGCCTGACCTGGGCCCATTGGGCCTGATGATGATGTCGGACCTGGGCCCATTGGGGCTGATGATGATGATGATGATGCCTGACCTGTGCCTATTGGGCCTGATGATGATGATGATGCCTGACCGGGGCCCATTGGGCCTGATGATGATGATGATGCCTGACCTGGGCTCATTGGGCCTGATGATGATGCCTGACCTGTGCCCAATGGGCCTGATGATGATGATGATGATGCCTGACCTGTGCCTATTGGGCCTGATGATGATGATGATGCCTGACCTGGGCCCATTGGGCCTGATGATGATGATGATGCCTGACCTGGGCCTATTGGGCCTGATGATGATGATGATGCCTGACCTGGGCTCATTGGGCCTGATGATGATGCCTGACCTGTGCCCATTGGGCCTGATGATGATGATGATGATGCCTGACCTGTGCCTATTGGGCCTGATGATGATGATGATGCCTGACCTGGGCCCATTGGGCCTGATGATGATGATGATGCCTGACCTGGGCCTATTGGGCCTGATGATGATGATGATGATGATGCCTGACCTGGGCCCATTGGGCCTGATGATGATGCCTGACCTGGGCCCATTGGGGCTGATGAGGATGATGATGTCTCACGTGGGCCCATTGGGCCTGATGATCATGATGATGCCTGACCGGGGCCCATTGGGCCTGATGATGGTGCCTGTCCTGGGCCCATTGGGCCTGATGATGATGCCTGACCTGGGCCGATTGGGCCTGATGATGATGATGATGCCTGACCGGGGCCCATTGGGCCTGATGATGATGATGATGCCTGACCTGGGCTCATTGGGCCTGATGATGATGCCTGACCTGTGCCCATTGGGCCTGATGATGATGATGATGATGCCTGACCTGTGCCTATTGGGCCTGATGATGATGATGATGCCTGACCTGGGCCTATTGGGCCTGATGATGATGATGATGATGATGCCTGACCTGG
Source organism: Oncorhynchus gorbuscha (assembly GCF_021184085.1). Lineage (NCBI taxonomy): Eukaryota > Metazoa > Chordata > Actinopteri > Salmoniformes > Salmonidae > Oncorhynchus > Oncorhynchus gorbuscha. Next base: position 83,334 of record NW_025744953.1, read on the forward strand.
GCCCATTGGGCCTGATGATGATGCCTGACCTGGGCCCATTGGGGCTGATGAGGATGATGATGTCTCACGTGGGCCCATTGGGCCTGATGATCATGATGATGCCTGACCGGGGCCCATTGGGCCTGATGATGGTGCCTGTCCTGGGCCCATTGGGCCTGATGATGGTGCCTGACCTGGGCCCATTGGGCCTGATGATGATACCTGACCTGGGCCCATTGGGGCTGATGAGGATGATGATGTCTCACGTGGGCCCATTGGGCCTGATGATCATGATGATGCCTGACCTGTGCCCATTGGGCCTGATGATGGTGCCTGACCTGGGCCCATTGGGCCTGATGATGATGCCGGACCTGGGCCCATTGGGGCTGATGATGATGATGATGGTTTCTGACGTGGGCCCATTGGGCCTGATGATGATGATGATGCCTGACCGGGGCCCATTGGGCCTGATGATGGTGCCTGTCCTGGGCCCATTGGGCCTGATGATGATGCCTGACCTGGGCCCATTGGGCTGGATGATGATGCCTGACCTGTGCCCATTGGGCCGGATGATGATGCCTGACCTGGGCCCATTGGGCCTGATGATGATGATGATGATGATGATGATGCCTGACCTGGGCCCATTGGGCCTGATTATTATGATGATGCCTGACCTGGGCCTATTGGGTCAGATGATGATTCCTGACCTGGGCCCATTGGGGCTGATGATGATGATGATGTCTGACGTGGGCCCATTGGGGCTGATGATGACGATGAAGATGCCTGACCTGGGCCCATTGGGGCTGATGATGACGATGAAGATGCCTGACCTGGGCCCATTGGGCCTGATGATGATGCCTGACCTGGGCCCATTGTGGCTGATGATGATGCCTGACCTGGGCCCATTGGGCCTGATGATGATGCCTGACCTGGGCCCATTGGGCCTGATGATGATGATAATGATGATGCCTGACCGGGGCCCATTGGGCCTGATGATGGTGCCTGACCTGGGCCCATTGGGCCTGATGATGATGATGTCTGACGTGGGCCCATTGGGGCTGATGATGACGATGAAGATGCCTGACCTGGGCCAATTGGGCCTGATGATGATGATGCCTGACCTGGGCCCATTGGACTTGATGATGATGATGAAGATGTCTGACCTGGGCCCATTGGCCCTGATGATGATGATGATGATGATGCCTGACTGGGGCCCATTGGGCCTGATGATGGTGCCTGACCTGGGCCCATTGGGCCTGATGATGATGCCTGACCTGGGCCCATTGGGGCTGATGATGATGATGATGTCTGACGTGGGCCCATTGGGCCTGATGATCATGATGATGCCTGACCTGGGCCCATTGGGCCTGATGAATATGATGATGCCTGACCTGGGCCTATTGGGCCAGATGATGATTCCTGACCTGGGCCCATTGGGGCTGGTGATGATGATGATGTCTGACGTGGGCCCATTGGGCTGATGTTGACTATGAAGATGCCTGACCTGGGCCCATTGGGGCTGATGATGACGATGAAGATGCCTGACCTGGGCCCATTGGGCCTGATGATGATGCCTGACCTGGGCCCATTGTGGCTGATGATGATGCCTGACCTGGGCCCATTGGGGCTGATGATGATGATGAAGATGCCGGACATGGGCCCATTGGACTTGATGATGATGATGAAGATGCCTGACCTGGGCCCATTGGGCCTGATGATGATGCCTGACCTGGGCCCATTGTGGCTGATGATGATGCCTGACCTGGGCCCATTGGGGCTGATGATGATGATGATGATGCCTTACGGGGCCCATTTGGCCTGATGATGAAGATGATGATGCCTGACCGGGGCCGATTGGGCCTGATGATGATGTTGCCTGACCTGGGCCTATTGGGCCTGATGATGATGATGATGCCTGACATGGGCCCATTGGACTCTATGATGATGATGAAAATGTCTGACCTGGACCCATTTGGCCTGATGATGATGCCGGACCTGGGCCCATTGTGGCTGATGATGATTATGATGCCTGACCTGGGCCGATTGGGCCTGATGATGATGTTGCCTGACCTGGGCCTATTGGGCCTGATGATGATGATGATGCCTGACATGGGCCCATTGGACTCTATGATGATGATGAAAATGTCTGACCTGGACCCATTTGGCCTGATGATGATGCCGGACCTGGGCCCATTGTGGCTGATGATGATTATGATGCCTGACCTGGGCCGATTGGGCCTAATGATGATGATGATGCCTGACCTGGGCCTAATGGGCCTGATGATGATGATGATGCCTGACCTGGGCCCATTGGGTCTGATGACGATGCCTGACCTGGGCCCATTGGGCCTGATGATGATGCCTGACCTGGGCCCATTGGGGCTGATGATGATGCCTGACCTGGGTCGATTGGGCCTGATGATGATGATGATGCCTGACCTGGGCCCATTGGGTCTGATGATGATGACGATGCCTGACCTGGGCCCATTAGGCCTGATGATGATGCCTGACCTGGGCCCATTGGGGCTGATGATGATGATGATGCCTGACCAGGGCCCATTGGGCCTGATGATGATGACGATGCCTGACCTGGGCCCATTAGGCCTGATGATGATGCCTGACCTGGGCCCATTGGGGCTGATGATGATGATGCCTGACCTGGGCCGATTGGGCCTGATGATGATGATGATGCCTGACCTGGGCCCATTGGACCTGATGATGATGATGATGATGATGGCTGACATGGGCCCATTGGGCCTGATGATGATGATGATGCCTGACCTGGGCCCATTGGACCTGATGATGATGATGATGATGCCTGACCTGGGCCCATTGGGCCTGATGATGATGCCTGACCTGGGCCCATTGGGGCTGATGATGATGATGATGATGATGATGATGATGATGATGATGATGATGATGCCCATTGGGCCTGATGATGATGATGATGATGATGCCTGACCTGGGCCCATTTGGCCTGATGATGAAGATGATGATGCCTGACCTGGGCCGATTGGGCCTGATGATGATGTTGCCTGACCTGGGCCTATTGGGCCTGATGATGATGATGATGATGCCTGACCTGGGCCCATTGGGTCTGATGATGATGATGATGATGCCTGACCTGGGCCCATTGGGACTGATGATGATGTCTGATGTGGGCCCATTTGGCCTGATGATGATGATGATGATGCCTGACCTGTGCCCATTGGGCCTGATGATGATGATGATAATAATTCCTGACCGGGGCCCATTGGGCCTGATGATGATGCCTGACCTGGGCCCATTGGGCCGGATGATGATGCCTGACCTGTGCCCATTGGGCCTGGATGTTGATGCCTGACCTGGGCCCATCGGGCCTGATGATTATGATGATGCCTGACCTGGGCCTATTGGGCCAGATGATGATTCCTGACCTGGGCCCATTGGGGCTGATGATGATGATGATGTCTGACGTGGGCCCATTGGGGCTGATGTTGACGATGAAGATGCCTGACCTGGGCCCATTGGGGCTGATGATGATGATGATGATGCCTGACGTGGGCCCATTTGGCCTGATGATGAAGATGATGATGCCTGACCGTGGACCATTGGGCCTGATGATGATGATGATGATGATGGCTGACATGGGCCCATTGGGCCTGATGATGATGATGATGCCTGACCTGGGCCCATTGGGCCTGATGATGATGATGATGCCTGACCTGGGCCCATTGGGCCTGATGATGATACCTGACCTGGGCCCATTGTGCCTGATGATGATGATGATGCCTGACCTGGGCCCATTGGGCCTGATGATGATACCTGACCTGGGCCCATTGTGCCTGATGATGATGCCTGACCTGGGCCCATTGGGTCTGATGATGATGCCTGACCTGGGCCCATTGGGGCTGATGATGATGAAGATGATGATGCCTGACCTGGGCCGATTGGGCCTGATGATGATGATGATGCCTGACCGGGGCCCATTGGGCCTGATGATGATGCCTGACCTGGGCCCATTGGGCCTGATGATGATGCCTGACCTGGGCCCATTGGGCCTGATGAGGATGATGATGTCTCACGTGGGCCCATTGGGCCTGATGATCATGATGATGCCTGACCTGTGCCCATTGGGCCTGATGATGATGATGATGCCTGACCTGTGCCTATTGGGCCTGATGATGATGATGATGATGCCTGACCTGGGCCCATTGGGCCTGATGATGATGATGATGATGCCTGACCTGGGCCTATTGGGCCTGATGATGATGATGATGCCTGACCTGGTGCCCATTGGGCCTGATGATGATGCCTGACCTGGGCCCATTGGGGCTGATGAGGATGATGATGTCTCACGTGGGCCCATTGGGCCTGATGATCATGATGATGCCTGACCTGGGCCCATTGGGCCTGATGATGATGCCGGACCTGGGCCCATTGGGGCTGATGATGATGATGATGGTTTCTGACGTGGGCCCATTGGGCCTGATGATGATGATGATGCCTGACCGGGGCCCATTGGGCCTGATGATGATGCCTGACCTGGGCCCATTGGGCCTGATGATGATACCTGACCTGGGCCCATTGTGCCTGATGATGATGCCTGACCTGGGCCCATTGGGTCTGATGATGAAGATGATGATGCCTGACCTGTGCCCATTGGGCCTGATGATGACGATGATGTTGATGATGATGATAAATGATGATGATGATGATGATGCCTGACCTGGGCCGATTGGGCCTGATGATGATGATGATGCCTGACCTGGGCCCATTGGGCCTGATGATGATGATGATGCCTGACCTGGGCCCATTGGGCCTGATGATGATGCCTGACCTGTGCCCATTGGGCCTGATGATGATGATGATGATGCCTGACCTGTGCCTATTGGGCCTGATGATGATGATGATGATGCCTGACCTGGGCCCATTGGGCCTGATGATGATGATGATGCCTGACCTGGGCCCATTGGGCCTGATGATGATGATGATGCCTGACCTGGGCCCATTGGGCCTGATGATGATGCCTGACCTGGGCCCATTGGGGCTGATGAGGATGATGATGTCTCACGTGGGCCCATTGGGGCTGATGATGATGATGATGATGCCTGATGATGATGTGGGCCCATTTGGCCTGATGATGAAGATGATGATGCCTGACCGTGGACCATTGGGCCTGATGATGATGATGATGATGGCTGACATGGGCCCATTGGGCCTGATGATGATGATGATGCCTGACCTGGGCCCATTGGGCCTGATGATGATGATGATGCCTGACCTGGGCCCATTGGGCCTGATGATGATACCTGACCTGGGCCCATTGTGCCTGATGATGATGCCTGACCTGGGCCCATTGGGTCTGATGATGATGCCTGACCTGGGCCCATTGGGGCTGATGATGATGATGATGATGCCTGACGTGGGCCCATTTGGCCTGATGATGAAGATGATGATGCCTGACCTGTGCCCATTGGGCCTGATGATGACGATGATGATGATGATGATGATAAATGATGATGATGATGACTGACCTGGGCCGATTGGGCCTGATGATGATGATGATGCCTGACCGGGGCCCATTGGGCCTGATGATGATGCCTGACCTGGGGCCATTGGGCCTGATGATGATGCCTGACCTGGGCCCATTGGGCTGATGATGATGATGATGATGGGCCTCACGTGGGCCCATTGGGCCTGATGATCATGATGATGCCTGACCTGGCCCATTGGGCCTGATGATGATGATGATGCCTGACCTGTGCCTATTGGGCCTGATGATGATGATGATGCCTGACCTGGGCCCATTGGGCCTGATGATGATGATGATGATGCCTGACCTGGGCCTATTGGGCCTGATGATGATGATGATGCCTGACCTGGTGCCCATTGGGCCTGATGATGATGCCTGACCTGGGCCCATTGGGGCTGATGAGGATGATGATGTCTCACGTGGGCCCATTGGGCCTGATGATCATGATGATGCCTGACCTGGGCCCATTGGGCCTGATGATGATGCCTGACCTGGGCCCATTGGGCTGATGATGATGATGATGGTTTCTGACGTGGGCCCATTGGGCCTGATGATGATGATGATGCCTGACCGGGGCCCATTGGGCCTGATGATGATGCCTGACCTGGGCCCATTAGGCCTGATGATGATACCTGACCTGGGCCCATTGTGCCTGATGATGATGCCTGACCTGGGCCCATTGGGTCTGATGATGATGCCTGACCTGGGCCCATTGGGCCTGATGATGATGCCTGACCTGGGCCCATTGGGACTGATGATGATGATGCCTGACGTGGGCCCATTTGGCCTGATGATGAAGATGATGATGCCTGACCTGTGCCCATTGGGCCTGATGATGACGATGATGTTGATGATGATGATAAATGATGATGATGATGATGATGATGCCTGACCTGGGCCGATTGGGCCTGATGATGATGATGATGCCTGACCGGGGCCCATTGGGCCTGATGATGATGATGATGCCTGACCTGTGCCTATTGGGCCTGATGATGATGATGATGATGCCTGACCTGTGCCTATTGGGCCTGATGATGATGATGATGATGCCTGACCTGGGCCCATTGGGCCTGATGATGATGATGATGCCTGACCTGCGCCTATTGGGCCTGATGATGATGATGATGCCTGACCTGGGCCCATTGGGCCTGATGATGATGCCTGACCTGGGCCCATTGGGGCTGATGAGGATGATGATGTCTCACGTGGGCCCATTGGGCCTGATGATCATGATGATGCCTGACCGGGGCCCATTGGGCCTGATGATGGTGCCTGTCCTGGGCCCATTGGGCCTGATGATGATGCCTGACCTGGGCCCATTGGGCCTGATGATGATACCTGACCTGGGCCCATTGGGGCTGATGAGGATGATGATGTCTCACGTGGGCCCATTGGGCCTGATGATCATGATGATGCCTGACCTGTGCCCATTGGGCCTGATGATGGTGCCTGACCTGGGCCCATTGGGCCTGATGATGGTGCCTGACCTGGGCCCATTGGGCCTGATGATGATGCCGGACCTGGGCCCATTGGGGCTGATGATGATGATGATGATGGTTTCTGACGTGGGCCCATTGGGCCTGATGATGATGATGATGCCTGACCGGGGCCCATTGGGCCTGATGATGGTGCCTGTCCTGGGCCCATTGGGCCTGATGATGATGCCTGACCTGGGCCCATTGGGCCGGATGATGATGCCTGACCTGTGCCCATTGGGCCGGATGATGATGCCTGACCTGGGCCCATTGGGCCTGATGATGATGTTGATGATGATGCCTGACCTGGGCCCATTGGGCCTGATTATTATGACGATGCCTGACCTGGGCCTATTGGGTCAGATGATGATTCCTGACCTGGGCCCATTGGGGCTGATGATGATGATGATGTCTGACGTGGGCCCATTGGGGCTGATGATGACGATGAAGATGCCTGACCTGGGCCAATTGGGCCTGATGATGATGATGATGCCTGACATGGGCCCATTGGACTCTATGATGATGATGAAAATGTCTGACCTGGACCCATTTGGCCTGATTATGATGCCGGACCTGGGCCCATTGTGGCTGATGATGATTATGATGCCTGACCTGGGCCGATTGGGCCTAATGATGATGATGATGCCTGACCTGGGCCTAATGGGCCTGATGATGATGATGATGCCTGACCTGGGCCAATTGGGTCTGATGATGATGCCTGACCTGGGCCCATTGGGCCTGATGATGATGCCTGACCTGGGCCCATTGGGGCTGATGATGATGCCTGACCTGTGCCCATTGGGCCTGATGATGATGATAATGATGATGCCTGACCGGGGCCCATTGGGCCTGATGATGGTGCCTGACCTGGGCCCATTGGGCCTGATGATGATGATGTCTGACGTGGGCCCATTGGGGCTGATGATGACGATGAAGATGCCTGACCTGGGCCAATTGGGCCTGATGATGATGATGATGATGCCTGACCTGGGCCCATTGGACTTGATGATGATGATGAAGATGCCTGACCTGGGCCCATTGGGCCTGATGATGATGCCTGACCTGGGTCGATTGGGCCTGATGATGATGATGATGCCTGACCTGGGCCCATTGGGCCTGATGATGGTGCCTGACCTGGGCCCATTGGGCCTGATGATGATGCCTGACCTGGGCCCATTGGGGCTGATGATGATGATGATGATGATGATGATGATGATGATGATGATGATGATGATGATGATGATGATGATGATGATGCCTGACCTGGGCCCATTTGGCCTGATGATGAAGATGATGATGCCTGACCTGGGCCGATTGGGCCTGATGATGATGTTGCCTGACCTGGGCCTATTGGGCCTGATGATGATGATGCCTGACCTGGGCCCATTGGGTCTGATGATGATGATGATGATGATGATGATGATGCCTGACCTGGGCCCATTGGGACTGATGATGATGTCTGATGTGGGTCCATTGGGCCTGATGATGATGATGATGCCTGACCTGTGCCCATTGGGCCTGATGATGATGATGATGATGATGATAATAATGCCTGACCGGGGCCCATTGGGCCTGATGATGATGCCTGACCTGGGCCCATTGGGCCGGATGATGATGCCTGACCTGGGCCCATTGGGCCTGGATGTTGATGCCTGACCTGGGCCCATCGGGCCTGATGATTATGATGATGCCTGACCTGGGCCTATTGGGCCAGATGATGATTCCTGACCTGGGCCCATTGGGGCTGATGATGATGATGATGTCTGACGTGGGCCCATTGGGGCTGATGTTGACGATGAAGATGCCTGACCTGGGCCCATTGGGGCTGATGATGACGATGAAGATGCCTGACATGGGCCCATTGGACTTGATGATGATGATGAAGATGCCTGACCTGGGCCCATTGGGCCTGATGATGATGCCTGACCTGGGCCCATTGTGGCTGATGATGATGCCTGACCTGGGCCCATTGGGGCTGATGATGATGCCTGACATGTGCCCATTGGGCCTGATGATGATGATGATAATGATGATGCCTGACCGGGGCCCATTTGGCCTGATGATGAAGATGATGATGTCTGACCGGGACCCATTGGGGCTGATGATAATGATGCCTGACCTGGGCCTATTGGGCCTGATGATGATGATGATGCCTGACCTGGGCCCATTGGGCCTGATGATGATGCCTGACCTGGGCCCATTGGGGCTGATGATGATGATGGTTTCTGACGTGGGCCCATTGGGCCTGATGATGATGATGATGCCTGACCGGGGCCCATTGGGCCTGATGATGGTGCCTGTCCTGGGCCCATTGGGCCTGATGATGATGCCTGACCTGGGCCCATTGGGCCGGATGATGATGCCTGACCTGTGCCCATTGGGCCGGATGATGATGCCTGACCTGGGCCCATTGGGCCTGATGATGATGATGATGTCTGACATGGGCCCATTGGGGCTGATGATGACGATGAAAATGCCTGACCTGGGCCAATTGGGCCTGATGATGATGATGATGCCTGACCGGGGCCCATTGGTCCTGATGATGGTGCCTGACCTGGGCCCATTGGACTCTATGATGATGATGAAAATGCCTGACCTGGGCCTGATGATGGTGCCTGACCTGGGCCCATTGGGCCTGATGATGATGCCTGACCTGGGCCCATTGGGGCTGATGATGATGATGATGTCTGACGTGGGCCCATTGGGCCTGATGATGATAATGATGCCTGACCGGGGCCCATTGGGCCTGATGATGATGCCTGACCTGGGCCGATTGGGCCTGATGATGATGATGATGCCTGACCTGGGCCCATTGGGCCTGATGATGGTGCCTGACCTGGGCCCCTTGGGCCTGATGATGATGCATGACCTGGGCCGATTGGGCCTGATGATGATGATGATGCCTGACCTGGGCCCATTGGGCCTGATGATGATGATGATGATGATGCCTGACCTGGGCCCATTGGGCCTGATGATGGTGCCTGACCTGGGCCCATTGGGCCTGGTGATGATACCTGACCTGGGCCCATTGGGCCTGATGATGATGCCTGACCTGGGCCCATTGGGGCTGATGATTATGATGATGCCTGACCTGTGCCCATTGGGCCTGATGATGATGATGATGATGATGATGATGATGATGATGATGATGATGATGATGATGATGATGATGATGCCTGACCTGGGCCCATTTGGCCTGATGATGAAGATGATGATGCCTGACCGGGGCCCATTGGGGCTGATGATAATGATGCCTGACCTGTGCCGATTGGGCCTGATGATTATGATGATGCCTGACCTGGGCCTATTGGGCCTGATGTTGATGATGATGCCTGACCTGGGCCCATTGGGGCTGATGAGGATGATGATGTCTCACGTGGGCCCATTGGGCCTGATGATGATGATGATGCCTGACCTGTGCCCATTGGGCCTGATGATGATGATGATGCCTGACCGGGGCCTAATGGGCCTGATGATGATGATGCCTGACCTGGGCCCATTGGGTCTGATGATGATGCCTGACCTGGGCCCATTGGGGCTGATGATGATGCCTGACATGTGCCCATTGGGCCTGATGATGATGATAATGATGATGCCTGACCGGGGCCCATTTGGCCTGATGATGAAGATGATGATGCCTGACCGGGACCCATTGGGGCTGATGATAATGATGCCTGACCTGGGCCTATTGGGCCTGATGATGATGATGATGCCTGACCTGGGCCCATTGGGCCTGATGATGATGCCTGACCTGGGCCCATTGGGGCTGATGAGGATGATGATGTCTCACGTGGGCCCATTGGGCCTAATGATGATGATGATGCCTGACCTGTGCCCATTGGGCCTGATGATGGTGCCTGACCTGGGCCCATTGGGCCTGATGATGATGCCTGACCTGGGCCCATTGGGGCTGATGATGATGATGCTTTCTGACGTGGGCCCATTGGGCCTGATGATGATGATGATGCCTGACCGGGGCCCATTGGGCCCGATGATGGTGCCTGTCCTGGGCCCATTGGGCCTGATGATGATGCCTGACCTGGGCCCATTGGGCCGGATGATGATGCCTGACCTGTGCCCATTGGGCCGGATGATGATGCCTGACCTGGGCCCATTGGGCCTGATGATGATGATGATGTCTGACATGGGCCCATTGGGGCTGATGATGACGATGAAGATGCCTGACCTGGGCCAATTGGGCCTGATGATGGTGCCTGACCGGGGCCCATTGGGCCTGATGATGGTGCCTGACCTGGGCCCATTGGACTCTATGATGATGATGAAAATGCCTGACCTGGACCCATTTGGCCTGATGATGATGCCTGACCTGGGCCCATTTGCCCTGATGATGATGATGATGATGCCAGACCGGGGCACATTGGGCCTGATGATGGTGCCTGACCTGGGCCCATTGGGCCTGATGATGATGCCTGACCTGGGCCCATTGGGGCTGATGATGATGATGATGTCTGACGTGGGCCCATTGGGCCTGATGATGATGCCTGACCTGGGCCCATTGGGCCTGATGATGATGCCTGACCTGGGCCCATTGGGGCTGATGATGATGATGATGTCTGATGTGGGCCCATTGGGCCTGATGATGATGCATGACCTGGGCCCATTGGGCCTGATGATGATGCCTGACCTGGGCCCATTGGGCCGGATGATGATGCCTGACCTGTGCCCATTGGGCCGGATGATGATGCCTGACCTGGGCCCATTGGGCCTGATGATGATGATGATGTCTGACATGGGCCCATTGGGGCTGATGATGACGATGAAGATGCCTGACCTGGGCCAATTGGGCCTGATGATGATGATGATGCCTGACCGGGGCCCATTGGGCCTGATGATGGTGCCTGACCTGGGCCCATTGGACTCTATGATGATGATGAAAATGCCTGACCTGGACCCATTTGGCCTGATGATGATGCCTGACCTGGGCCCATTTGCCCTGATGATGATGATGATGATGCCAGACCGGGGCACATTGGGCCTGATGATGGTGCCTGACCTGGGCCCATTGGGCCTGATGATGATGCCTGACCTGGGCCCATTGGGGCTGATGATGATGATGATGTCTGACGTGGGCCCATTGGGCCTGATGATGATGATGATGCCTGACCTGGGCCCATTGGGCCTGATGATGATGCCTGACCTGGGCCCATTGGGGCTGATGATGATGATGATGTCTGACGTGGGCCCATTGGGCCTGATGATGATGATGATGCCTGACCTGGGCCCATTGGGCCTGATGATGATGCCTGACCTGGGCCCATTGGGGCTGATGATGATGATGATGTCTGACGTGGGCCCATTGGGCCTGATTAAGATGATGATGCCTGACCAGGGCCCATTGGGCCTGATGATGATGCCTGACCTGGGCCGATTGGGCCTGATGATGATGATGATGCCTGACCTGGGCCCATTGGGCCTGATGATGGTGCCTGACCTGGGCCCATTGGGCCTGATGATGATGCCTGACCTGGGCCGATTGGGCCTGATGATGATGATGATGCCTGACCTGGGCCCATTGGGCCTGATGATGATGATGATGATGTCTGACCTGGGCCCATTGGGCCTGATGATGATGATGATGCCTGACCGGGGCCCATTGGGCCTGATGATGGTGCCTGACCTGGGCCCATTGGACTCTATGATGATGATGAAAATGCCTGACCTGGGCCTGATGATGGTGCCTGACCTGGGCCCATTGGGCCTGATGATGATGCCTGACCTGGGCCCATTGGGGCTGATGATGATGATGATGTCTGACGTGGGCCCATTGGGCCTGATGATGATGATGATGCCTGACCGGGGCCCATTGGGCCTGATGATGATGCCTGACCTGGGCCGATTGGGCCTGATGATGATGATGATGCCTGACCTGGGCCGATTGGGCCTGATGATGATGATGATGCCTGACCTCGGCCCATTGGGCCTGATGATGATGATGATGATGCCTGACCTGGGCCCATTGGGCCTGATGATGGTGCCTGACCTGGGCCCATTGGGCCTGGTGATGATACCTGACCTGGGCCCATTGGGCCTGATGGTGATGCCTGACCTGGGCCCATTGGGCCTGATGATGATGATGATGATGATGCCTGACCTGGGCCCATTTGGCCTGATGATGAAGATGATGATGCCTGACCGGGGCCCATTGGGGCTGATGATAATGATGCCTGACCTGGGCCGATTGGGCCTGATGATTATGATGATGCCTGACCTGGGCCTATTGGGCCTGATGTTGATGATGATGCCTGAACAGGGCCCATTGGGGCTGATGAGGATGATGATGTCTCACGTGGGCCCATTGGGCCTGATGATGATGATGATGCCTGACCTGTGCCCATTGGGCCTGATGATGATGATGATGCCTGACCGGGGCCTAATGGGCCTGATGATGATGATGATGCCTGACCTGGGCCCATTGGGTCTGATGATGATGCCTGACCTGGGCCAATTGGGCCTGATGATGATGCCTGACCTGGGCCCATTGGGGCTGATGATGATGCCTGACATGTGCCCATTGGGCCTGATGATGATGATAATGATGATGCCTGACCTGGGCCCATTTGGCCTGATGATGAAGATGATGATGCCTGACCGGGACCCATTGGGGCTGATGATAATGATGCCTGACCTGGGCCCATTGGGCCTGATGATGATGCCTGACCTGGGCCCATTTGGCCTGATGTTGATGATGATGACTGACCTGGGCCCATTGGGCCTGATGTTGATGATGATGACTGAACAGGGCCCATTGGGCCTGATGATGATGATGATGCCTGACCTGGGCCCATTGGGCCTGATGATGATGCCTGACCTGGGCCCATTGGGGCTGATGAGGATGATGATGTCTCACGTGGGCCCATTGGGCCTAATGATGATGATGATGCCTGACCTGTGCCCATTGGGCCTGATGATGATGCATGACCTGGGCCCATTGGGGCTGATGATGATGATGGTTTCTGACGTGGGCCCATTGGGCCTGATGATGATGATGATGCCTGACCGGGGCCCATTGGGCCTGATGATGGTGCCTGTCCTGGGCCCATTGGGCCTGATGATGATGCCTGACCTGGGCCCATTGGGCCGGATGATGATGCCTGACCTGTGCCCATTGGGCCGGATGATGATGCCTGACCTGGGCCCATTGGGGCTGATGATTATGATGATGCCTGACCTGTGCCCATTGGGCCTGATGATGATGATGATGATGATGATGATGATGATGATGCCTGACCTGGGCCCATTTGGCCTGATGATGAAGATGATGATGCCTGACCGGGGCCCATTGGGGCTGATGATAATGATGCCTGACCTGGGCCGATTGGGCCTGATGATTATGATGATGCCTGACCTGGGCCTATTGGGCCTGATGTTGATGATGATGCCTGACCTGGGCCCATTGGGGCTGATGAGGATGATGATGTCTCACGTGGGCCCATTGGGCCTGATGATGATGATGATGATCTGACCTGGGCCCATCGGGCCTGATGATGATGCCTGACCTGGGCCCATTGGGCCTGATGATGATGCCTGACCTGGGCCCATTGGGGCTGATGATGATGATGATGTCTGACGTGGGCCCATTGGGCCTGATGATGATGATGATGCCTGACCGGGGCCCATTGGGCCTGATGATGATGCCTGACCTGGGCCGATTGGGCCTGATGATGATGATGATGCCTGACCTGGGCCGATTGGGCCTGATGATGATGATGATGCCTGACCTCGGCCCATTGGGCCTGATGATGATGATGATGATGCCTGACCTGGGCCCATTGGGCCTGATGATGGTGCCTGACCTGGGCCCATTGGGCCTGGTGATGATACCTGACCTGGGCCCATTGGGCCTGATGATGATGCCTGACCTGGGCCCATTGGGCCTGATGATGATGATGATGCCTGACCTGGGCCCATTTGGCCTGATGATGAAGATGATGATGCCTGACCGGGGCCCATTGGGGCTGATGATAATGATGCCTGACCTGGGCCGATTGGGCCTGATGATGATGATGATGCCTGACCTGGGCCCATTGGGCCTGATGATGATGCCTGACCTGGGCCCATTGGGGCTGATGATGATGATGATGTCTGACGTGGGCCCATTGGGCCTGATGATGATGATGATGCCTGACCTGGGCCCATTGGGCCTGATGATGATGCCTGACCTGGGCCCATTGGGGCTGATGATGATGATGATGTCTGACGTGGGCCCATTGGGCCTGATTAAGATGATGATGCCTGACCAGGGCCCATTGGGCCTGATGATGATGCCTGACCTGGGCCGATTGGGCCTGATGATGATGATGATGCCTGACCTGGGCCCATTGGGCCTGATGATGGTGCCTGACCTGGGCCCATTGGGCCTGATGATGATGCCTGACCTGGGCCCATTGGGCCTGATGATGATGATGATGCCTGACCTGGGCCCATTGGGCCTGATGATGATGATGATGATGTCTGACCTGGGCCCATTGGGCCTGATGATGATGATGATGCCTGACCGGGCCCATTGGGCCTGATGATGGTGCCTGACCTGGGCCCATTGGACTCTATGATGATGATGAAAATGCCTGACCTGGGCCTGATGATGGTGCCTGACCTGGGCCCATTGGGCCTGATGATGATGCCTGACCTGGGCCCATTGGGGCTGATGATGATGATGATGTCTGACGTGGGCCCATTGGGCCTGATGATGATGATGATGCCTGACCGGGGCCCATTGGGCCTGATGATGATGCCTGACCTGGGCCGATTGGGCCTGATGATGATGATGATGCCTGACCTGGGCCGATTGGGCCTGATGATGATGATGATGCCTGACCTCGGCCCATTGGGCCTGATGATGATGATGATGATGCCTGACCTGGGCCCATTGGGCCTGATGATGGTGCCTGACCTGGGCCCATTGGGCCTGGTGATGATACCTGACCTGGGCCCATTGGGCCTGATGATGATGCCTGACCTGGGCCCATTGGGCCTGATGATGATGATGATGATGATGCCTGACCTGGGCCCATTGGGCCTGATGATGATGATGATGATGCCTGACCTGGGCCCATTGGGCCTGATGATGATGCCTGACCTGGGCCCATTGGGGCTGATGATGATGATGATGTCTGACGTGGGCCCATTGGGCCTGATGATGATGATGATGCCTGACCAGGGCCCATTGGGCCTGATGATGATGCCTGACCTGGGCCGATTGGGCCTGATGATGATGATGATGCCTGACCTGGGCCCATTGGGCCTGATGATGGTGACCTGGGCCCATTGGGCCTGATGATGATGCCTGACCTGGGCCGATTGGGCCTGATGATGATGATGATGCCTGACCTGTGCCCATTGGGCCTGATGATGATGATGATGCCTGACCGGGGCCTAATGGGCCTGATGATGATGATGATGCCTGACCTGGGCCCATTGGGCCTGATGATGATGCCTGACCTGGGCCAATTGGGCCTGATGATGATGCCTGACCTGGGCCCATTGGGGCTGATGATGATGCCTGACATGTGCCCATTGGGCCTGATGATGATGATAATGATGATGCCTGACCGGGGCCCATTTGGCCTGATGATGAAGATGATGATGCCTGACCGGGACCCATTGGGGCTGATGATAATGATGCCTGACCTGGGCCCATTGGGCCTGATGATGATGCCTGACCTGGGCCCATTGGGCCTGATGATGATGATGATGATGATGCCTGACCTGGGCCCATTTGGCCTGATGTTGATGATGATGACTGAACAGGGCCCATTGGGCCTGATGATGATGATGATGCCTGACCTGGGCCCATTGGGCCTGATGATGATGCCTGACCTGGGCCCATTGGGGCTGATGAGGATGATGATGTCTCACGTGGGCCCATTGGGCCTAATGATGATGATGATGCCTGACCTGTGCCCATTGGGCCTGATGATGATGCATGACCTGGGCCCATTGGGGCTGATGATGATGATGGTTTCTGACGTGGGCCCATTGGGCCTGATGATGATGCCTGACCTGGGCCCATTGGGGCTGATGATGATGATGATGTCTGACGTGGGCCCATTGGGCCTGATGATGATGATGATGCCTGACCGGGGCCCATTGGGCCTGATGATGATGCCTGACCTGGGCCGATTGGGCCTGATGATGATGATGATGCCTGACCTGGGCCGATTGGGCCTGATGATGATGATGATGCCTGACCTCGGCCCATTGGGCCTGATGATGATGATGATGATGCCTGACCTGGGCCCATTGGGCCTGATGATGGTGCCTGACCTGGGCCCATTGGGCCTGGTGATGATACCTGACCTGGGCCCATTGGGCCTGATGGTGATGCCTGACCTGGGCCCATTGGGCCTGATGATGATGATGATGATGATGCCTGACCTGGGCCCATTTGGCCTGATGATGAAGATGATGATGCCTGACCGGGGCCCATTGGGGCTGATGATAATGATGCCTGACCTGGGCCGATTGGGCCTGATGATTATGATGATGCCTGACCTGGGCCTATTGGGCCTGATGTTGATGATGATGCCTGAACAGGGCCCATTGGGGCTGATGAGGATGATGATGTCTCACGTGGGCCCATTGGGCCTGATGATGATGATGATGCCTGACCTGTGCCCATTGGGCCTGATGATGATGATGATGCCTGACCGGGGCCTAATGGGCCTGATGATGATGATGATGCCTGACCTGGGCCCATTGGGTCTGATGATGATGCCTGACCTGGGCCAATTGGGCCTGATGATGATGCCTGACCTGGGCCCATTGGGGCTGATGATGATGCCTGACATGTGCCCATTGGGCCTGATGATGATGATAATGATGATGCCTGACCGGGGCCCATTTGGCCTGATGATGAAGATGATGATGCCTGACCGGGACCCATTGGGGCTGATGATAATGATGCCTGACCTGGGCCCATTGGGCCTGATGATGATGCCTGACCTGGGCCCATTGGGCCTGATGATGATGATGATGATGATGCCTGACCTGGGCCCATTTGGCCTGATGTTGATGATGATGACTGAACAGGGCCCATTGGGCCTGATGATGATGATGATGCCTGACCTGGGCCCATTGGGCCTGATGATGATGCCTGACCTGGGCCCATTGGGGCTGATGAGGATGATGATGTCTCACGTGGGCCCATTGGGCCTAATGATGATGATGATGCCTGACCTGTGCCCATTGGGCCTGATGATGATGCATGACCTGGGCCCATTGGGGCTGATGATGATGATGGTTTCTGACGTGGGCCCATTGGGCCTGATGATGATGATGATGCCTGACCGGGGCCCATTGGGCCTGATGATGGTGCCTGTCCTGGGCCCATTGGGCCTGATGATGATGCCTGACCTGGGCCCATTGGGCCGGATGATGATGCCTGACCTGGGCCCATTGGGCCGGATGATGATGCCTGACCTGGGCCCATTGGGGCTGATGATTATGATGATGCCTGACCTGTGCCCATTGGGCCTGATGATGATGATGATGATGATGATGATGATGATGATGATGCCTGACCTGGGCCCATTTGGCCTGATGATGAAGATGATGATGCCTGACCGGGGCCCATTGGGGCTGATGATAATGATGCCTGACCTGGGCCGATTGGGCCTGATGATTATGATGATGCCTGACCTGGGCCTATTGGGCCTGATGTTGATGATGATGCCTGACCTGGGCCCATTGGGGCTGATGAGGATGATGATGTCTCACGTGGGCCCATTGGGCCTGATGATGATGATGATGTCTGACCTGGGCCCATCGGGCCTGATGATGATGCCTGACCTGGGCCCATTGGGCCTGATGATGATGCCTGACCTGGGCCCATTGGGGCTGATGATGATGATGATGCCTGACGTGGGCCCATTGGGCCTGATGATGATGATGATGCCTGACCGGGCCCATTGGGCCTGATGATGATGCCTGACCTGGGCCGATTGGGCCTGATGATGATGATGATGCCTGACCTGGGCCGATTGGGCCTGATGATGATGATGATGCCTGACCTCGGCCCATTGGGCCTGATGATGATGATGATGATGCCTGACCTGGGCCCATTGGGCCTGATGATGGTGCCTGACCTGGGCCCATTGGGCCTGGTGATGATACCTGACCTGGGCCCATTGGGCCTGATGATGATGCCTGACCTGGGCCCATTGGGCCTGATGATGATGATGATGCCTGACCTGGGCCCATTTGGCCTGATGATGAAGATGATGATGCCTGACCGGGGCCCATTGGGGCTGATGATAATGATGCCTGACCTGGGCCGATTGGGCCTGATGATGATGATGATGCCTGACCTGGGCCCATTGGGCCTGATGATGATGCCTGACCTGGGCCCATTGGGGCTGATGATGATGATGATGTCTGACGTGGGCCCATTGGGCCTGATGATGATGATGATGCCTGACCTGGGCCCATTGGGCCTGATGATGATGCCTGACCTGGGCCCATTGGGGCTGATGATGATGATGATGTCTGACGTGGGCCCATTGGGCCTGATTAAGATGATGATGCCTGACCAGGGCCCATTGGGCCTGATGATGATGCCTGACCTGGGCCGATTGGGCCTGATGATGATGATGATGCCTGACCTGGGCCCATTGGGCCTGATGATGGTGCCTGACCTGGGCCCATTGGGCCTGATGATGATGCCTGACCTGGGCCCATTGGGCCTGATGATGATGATGATGCCTGACCTGGGCCCATTGGGCCTGATGATGATGATGATGATGTCTGACCTGGGCCCATTGGGCCTGATGATGATGATGATGCCTGACCGGGGCCCATTGGGCCTGATGATGGTGCCTGACCTGGGCCCATTGGACTCTATGATGATGATGAAAATGCCTGACCTGGGCCTGATGATGGTGCCTGACCTGGGCCCATTGGGCCTGATGATGATGCCTGACCTGGGCCCATTGGGGCTGATGATGATGATGATGTCTGACGTGGGCCCATTGGGCCTGATGATGATGATGATGCCTGACCGGGGCCCATTGGGCCTGATGATGATGCCTGACCTGGGCCGATTGGGCCTGATGATGATGATGATGCCTGACCTGGGCCGATTGGGCCTGATGATGATGATGATGCCTGACCTCGGCCCATTGGGCCTGATGATGATGATGATGATGCCTGACCTGGGCCCATTGGGCCTGATGATGGTGCCTGACCTGGGCCCATTGGGCCTGGTGATGATACCTGACCTGGGCCCATTGGGCCTGATGGTGATGCCTGACCTGGGCCCATTGGGCCTGATGATGATGATGATGATGATGCCTGACCTGGGCCCATTGGGCCTGATGATGATGATGATGCCTGACCTGGGCCCATTGGGCCTGATGATGATGCCTGACCTGGGCCCATTGGGGCTGATGATGATGATGATGTCTGACGTGGGCCCATTGGGCCTGATTAAGATGATGATGCCTGACCAGGGCCCATTGGGCCTGATGATGATGCCTGACCTGGGCCGATTGGGCCTGATGATGATGATGATGCCTGACCTGGGCCCATTGGGCCTGATGATGGTGCCTGACCTGGGCCCATTGGGCCTGATGATGATGCCTGACCTGGGCCGATTGGGCCTGATGATGATGATGATGCCTGACCTGTGCCCATTGGGCCTGATGATGATGATGATGCCTGACCGGGGCCTAATGGGCCTGATGATGATGATGATGCCTGACCTGGGCCCATTGGGTCTGATGATGATGCCTGACCTGGGCCAATTGGGCCTGATGATGATGCCTGACCTGGGCCCATTGGGGCTGATGATGATGCCTGACATGTGCCCATTGGGCCTGATGATGATGATAATGATGATGCCTGACCGGGGCCCATTTGGCCTGATGATGAAGATGATGATGCCTGACCGGGACCCATTGGGGCTGATGATAATGATGCCTGACCTGGGCCCATTGGGCCTGATGATGATGCCTGACCTGGGCCCATTGGGCCTGATGATGATGATGATGATGATGCCTGACCTGGGCCCATTTGGCCTGATGTTGATGATGATGACTGAACAGGGCCCATTGGGCCTGATGATGATGATGATGCCTGACCTGGGCCCATTGGGCCTGATGATGATGCCTGACCTGGGCCCATTGGGGCTGATGAGGATGATGATGTCTCACGTGGGCCCATTGGGCCTAATGATGATGATGATGCCTGACCTGTGCCCATTGGGCCTGATGATGATGCATGACCTGGGCCCATTGGGGCTGATGATGATGATGGTTTCTGACGTGGGCCCATTGGGCCTGATGATGATGATGATGCCTGACCGGGGCCCATTGGGCCTGATGATGGTGCCTGTCCTGGGCCCATTGGGCCTGATGATGATGCCTGACCTGGGCCCATTGGGCCGGATGATGATGCCTGACCTGTGCCCATTGGGCCGGATGATGATGCCTGACCTGGGCCCATTGGGGCTGATGATTATGATGATGCCTGACCTGTGCCCATTGGGCCTGATGATGATGATGATGATGATGATGATGATGATGATGATGCCTGACCTGGGCCCATTTGGCCTGATGATGAAGATGATGATGCCTGACCGGGGCCCATTGGGGCTGATGATAATGATGCCTGACCTGGGCCGATTGGGCCTGATGATTATGATGATGCCTGACCTGGGCCTATTGGGCCTGATGTTGATGATGATGCCTGACCTGGGCCCATTGGGGCTGATGAGGATGATGATGTCTCACGTGGGCCCATTGGGCCTGATGATGATGATGATGTCTGACCTGGGCCCATCGGGCCTGATGATGATGCCTGACCTGGGCCCATTGGGCCTGATGATGATGCCTGACCTGGGCCCATTGGGGCTGATGATGATGATGATGTCTGACGTGGGCCCATTGGGCCTGATGATGATGATGATGCCTGACCGGGGCCCATTGGGCCTGATGATGATGCCTGACCTGGGCCGATTGGGCCTGATGATGATGATGATGCCTGACCTGGGCCGATTGGGCCTGATGATGATGATGATGCCTGACCTCGGCCCATTGGGCCTGATGATGATGATGATGATGCCTGACCTGGGCCCATTGGGCCTGATGATGGTGCCTGACCTGGGCCCATTGGGCCTGGTGATGATACCTGACCTGGGCCCATTGGGCCTGATGATGATGCCTGACCTGGGCCCATTGGGCCTGATGATGATGATGATGCCTGACCTGGGCCCATTTGGCCTGATGATGAAGATGATGATGCCTGACCGGGGCCCATTGGGGCTGATGATAATGATGCCTGACCTGGGCCGATTGGGCCTGATGATTATGATGATGCCTGACCTGGGCCTATTGGGCCTGATGTTGATGATGATGCCTGAACAGGGCCCATTGGGGCTGATGAGGATGATGATGTCTCACGTGGGCCCATTGGGCCTGATGATGATGATGATGATGCCTGACCTGGGCCCATTGGGTCTGATGATGATGCCTGACCTGGGCCCATTGGGCCTGATGATGATGCCTGACCTGGGCCCATTGGGCCTGATGATGATAATGATGATGCCTGACCGGGGCCCATTTGGCCTGATGATGAAGATGATGATGCCTGACCGGGACCCATTGGGGCTGATGATAATGATGCCTTACCTGGGCCTATTGGGCCTGATGATGATGATGATGATGCCTGACCTGGGCCCATTGGGCCTGATGATGATGCCTGACCTGGGCCCATTGGGGCTGATGAGGATGATGATGTCTCACGTGGGCCCATTGGGCCTAATGATGATGATGATGCCTGACCTGTGCCCATTGGGCCTGATGATGGTGCCTGACCTGGGCCCATTGGGCCTGATGATGATGCCTGACCTGGGCCGATTGGGCCTGATGATGATGATGATGCCTGACCTGGGCCCATTGGGCCTGATGATGATGATGATGATGCCTGACCTGGGCCCATTGGGCCTGATGATGGTGCCTGACCTGGGCCCATTGGACTCTATGATGATGATGAAAATGCCTGACCTGGGCCTGATGATGGTGCCTGACCTGGGCCCATTGGGCCTGATGATGATGCCTGACCTGGGCCCATTGGGGCTGATGATGATGATGATGTCTGACGTGGGCCCATTGGGCCTGATGATGATGATGATGCCTGACCGGGGCCCATTGGGCCTGATGATGATGCCTGACCTGGGCCGATTGGGCCTGATGATGATGATGCCTGACCTGGGCCCATTGGGCCTGATGATGGTGCCTGACCTGGGCCCATTGGGCCTGATGATGATGCCTGACCTGGGCCGATTGGGCCTGATGATGATGATGATGCCTGACCTCGGCCCATTGGGCCTGATGATGATGATGATGCCTGACCTGGGCCCATTGGGCCTGATGATGGTGCCTGACCTGGGCCCATTGGGTCTGGTGATGATACCTGACCTGGGCCCATTGGGCCTGATGATGATGCCTGACCTGGGCCCATTGGGGCTGATGATTATGATGATGCCTGACCTGTGCCCATTGGGCCTGATGATGATGATGATGATGATGCCTGACCTGGGCCCATTTGGCCTGATGATGAAGATGATGATGCCTGACCGGGGCCCATTGGGGCTGATGATAATGATGCCTGACCTGGGCCGATTGGGCCTGATGATTATGATGATGCCTGACCTGGGCCTATTGGGCCTGATGTTGATGATGATGCCTGACCTGGGCCCATTGGGGCTGATGAGGATGATGATGTCTCACGTGGGCCCATTGGGCCTGATGATGATGATGATGCCTGACCTGTGCCCATTGGGCCTGATGATGATGCCTGACCGGGGCCTAATGGGCCTGATGATGATGATGATGCCTGACCTGGGCCCATTGGGTCTGATGATGATGCCTGACCTGGGCCAATTGGGCCTGATGATGATGCCTGACCTGGGCCCATTGGGGCTGATGATGATGCCTGACATGTGCCCATTGGGCCTGATGATGATGATAATGATGATGCCTGACCGGGGCCCATTTGGCCTGATGATGAAGATGATGATGCCTGACCGGGACCCATTGGGGCTGATGATAATGATGCCTGACCTGGGCCTATTGTGCCTGATGATGATGATGATGCCTGACCTGGGCCCATTGGGCCTGATGATGATGCCTGACCTGGGCCCATTGGGGCTGATGAGGATGATGATGTCTCACGTGGGCCCATTGGGCCTAATGATGATGATGATGCCTGACCTGTGCCCATTGGGCCTGATGATGGTGCCTGACCTGGGCCCATTGGGCCTGATGATGATGCCTGACCTGGGCCCATTGGGGCTGATGATGATGATGGTTTCTGACGTGGGCCCATTGGGCCTGATGATGATGATGATGCCTGACCGGGGCCCATTGGGCCTGATGATGGTGCCTGTCCTGGGCCCATTGGGCCTGATGATGATGCCTGACCTGGGCCCATTGGGCCGGATGATGATGCCTGACCTGTGCCCATTGGGCCGGATGATGATGCCTGACCTGGGCCCATTGGGCCTGATGATGATGATGATGTCTGACATGGGCCCATTGGGGCTGATGATGACGATGAAGATGCCTGACCTGGGCCCATTGGGCCTGATGATGGTGCCTGACCTGGGCCCATTGGGCCTGGTGATGATACCTGACCTGGGCCCATTGGGCCTGATGATGATGCCTGACCTGGGCCCATTGGGGCTGATGATTATGATGATGCCTGACCTGTGCCCATTGGGCCTGATGATGATGATGATGATGCTGATGATGATGATGATGATGATGATGATGATGATGATGATGATGATGATGATGATGATGATGCCTGACCTGGGCCCATTTGGCCTGATGATGAAGATGATGATGCCTGACCGGGGCCCATTGGGGCTGATGATAATGATGCCTGACCTGGGCCGATTGGGCCTGATGATTATGATGATGCCTGACCTGGGCCTATTGGGCCTGATGTTGATGATGATGCCTGACCTGGGCCCATTGGGGCTGATGAGGATGATGATGTCTCACGTGGGCCCATTGGGCCTGATGATGATGATGATGTCTGACCTGGGCCCATCGGGCCTGATGATGATGCCTGACCTGGGCCCATTGGGCCTGATGATGATGCCTGACCTGGGCCCATTGGGGCTGATGAAGATGCCTGACCTGTGCCCATTGGGCCTGATGATGATGATAATGATGATGCCTGACCGGGGCCCATTGGGCCTGATGATGGTGCCTGACCTGGGCCCATTGGGCCTGATGATGATGCCTGACCTGGGCCAATTGGGCCTGATGATGATGATGATGATGTCTGACGTGGGCCCATTGGCCCTGATGATGATGATGATGCCTGACCGGGGCCCATTGGGCCTGATGATGGTGCCTGATGATGATGCCTGACCTGGGCCCATTGGGGCTGATGATGATGATGATGTCTGACGTGGGCCCATTGGGCCTGATGATCATGACGATGCCTGACCTGGGCCCATTGGGCCTGATGAATATGATGATGCCTGACCTGGGCCTATTGGGCCAGATGATGATTCCTGACCTGGGCCCATTGGGGCTGATGATGATGATGATGTCTGACGTGGGCCCATTGGGGCTGATGTTGACGATGAAGATGCCTGACCTGGGCCCATTGGGGCTGATGATGACGATGAAGATGCCTGACATGGGCCCATTGGACTTGATGATGATGATGAAGATGCCTGACCTGGGCCCATTGGGCCGGTTGATGATGCCTGACCTGGGCCCATTGTGGCTGATGATCATGCCTGACCTGGGCCCATTGGGGCTGATGATGATGATGATGATGATGCCTGACGTGGGCCCATTTGGCCTGATGATGAAGACGATGATGCCTGACCTGTGCCCATTGGGCCTGATGATGATGATGATGATGATGATGATGATGATGATGATGATGATGATGCCTGACCTGGGCCGATTGGGCCTGATGATGATGATGATGCCTGACCGGGGCCCATTGGGGCTGATGATGATGATGCCTGACCTGGGCCCATTGTGGCTGATGATGATGCCTGACCTGGGCCCATTTGGCCTGATGATGAAGATGATGATGCCTGACCTGTGCCCATTGGGCCTGATGATGATGATGATGATGATGATGATGATGATGATGATGATGATGCCTGTCCTGGGCCGATTGGGCCTGATGATGATGATGATGATGATGCCTGACCTGGGCCGATTGGGCCTGATGATGATGATGATGCCTGACCTGGGCCCATTGTGGCTGATGATGATTATGATGCCTGACCTGGGCCCATTGGGTCTGATGATGATGCCTGACCTGGGCCCATTGGGCCTGATGATGATGCCTGACCTGGGCCCATTGGGTCTGATGATGATGCCTGACCTGGGCTCATTGGGCCTGATGATGATGCCTGACCTGGGCCCATTGGGCCTGATGATGGTGCCTGACCTGGGCCCATTGTGCCTGATGATGATGATGATGTCTGACGTGGGACCATTGGGGCTGATGATGACGATGAAGATGCCTGACCTGGGCCAATTGGGCCTGATGATGATGATGATGATGCCTGACATGGGCCCATGGGACTTGATGATGATGATGAAGATGCCTGACCTGGGCCTATTGGGGCTGATGATGATGATGATGTCTGACCGGGGCCCATTGGGCCTGATGATGGTGCCTGACCTGGGCCCATTGGGCCTGATGATGATGATGATGTCTGACGTGGGCCCATTGGGCCTGATGATGATGATGATGCCTGACCGGGGCCCATTGGGTCTGATGATGATGATGATGCCTGACCTGGGCCCATTGGGCCTGATGATGATGATGATGATGATGATGATGATGCCTGACCTGGGCCTATTGGGCCTGATGATGATGATGATGCCTGACCTGGGCCCATTGGGGCTGATGAGGATGATGATGTCTCACGTGGGCCCATTGGGCCTGATGATCATGATGATGCCTGACCTGTGCCCATTAGGCCTGATGATGGTGCCTGACCTGTGCCCATTGGGCCTGATGATGATGATGATGATGCCTGACCTGGGCCCATTGGGCCTGATGATGGTGCCTGACCTGGGCCCATTGGGCCTGATGATGATGATAATGATGATGCCTGACCGGGGCCCATTGGGCCTGATGATGGTGCCTGACCTGGGCCCATTTGGCCTGATGATGAAGATGATGTCTGACGTGGGCCCATTGGGGCTGATGATGACGATGAAGATGCCTGACCTGGGCCAATTGGGCCTGATGATGATGATGATGATGCCTGACATGGGCCCATGGGACTTGATGATGATGATGAAGATGCCTGACCTGGGCCTATTGGGGCTGATGATGATGATGATGTCTGACCGGGGCCCATTGGGCCTGATGATGGTGCCTGACCTGGGCCCATTGGGCCTGATGATGAAGATGATGTCTGACGTGGGCCCATTGGGCCTGATGATGATGATGATGCCTGACCGGGGCCCATTGGGTCTGATGATGATGATGATGCCTGACCTGGGCCCATTGGGCCTGATGATGATGATGATGATGATGCCTGACCTGGGCCTATTGGGCCTGATGATGATGATGATGCCTGACCTGGGCCCATTGGGGCTGATGAGGATGATGATGTCTCACGTGGGCCCATTGGGCCTGATGATCATGATGATGCCTGACCTGTGCCCATTAGGCCTGATGATGGTGCCTGACCTGTGCCCATTGGGCCTGGTGATGATGATGATGATGCCTGACCTGGGCCCATTGGGCCTGATGATGGTGCCTGACCTGGGCCCATTGGGCCTGGTGATGATACCTGACGTGGGCCCATTGGGGCTGATGATGACGATGAAGATGCCTGACCTGGGCCAATTGGGCCTGATGATGATGATGATGATGTCTGACGTGGGCCCATTGGCCCTGATGATGATGATGATGCCTGACCGGGGCCCATTGGGCCTGATGATGGTGCCTGACCTGGGCCCATTGGGCCTGATGATGATGCCTGACCTGGGCCCATTGGGGCTGATGATGATGATGATGTCTGACGTGGGCCCATTGGGCCTGATGATCATGATGATGATGATGATGCCTGACCTGGGCCTATTGGGCCTGATGATGATGATGATGATGCCTGACCTGGGCCCATTGGGGCTGATGATGGTGCCTGACCTGGGCCCATTGGGCCTGGTGATGATGATGATGCCTGGCCCATTGGGGCTGATGATGATGATGAAGATGCCTGACCTGGGCCAATTGGGCCTGATGATGATGATGATGATGTCTGACGTGGGCCCATTGGCCCTGATGATGATGATGATGCCTGACCGGGGCCCATTGGGCCTGATGATGGTGCCTGACCTGGGCCCATTGGGCCTGATGATGATGCCTGACCTGGGCCCATTGGGGCTGATGATGATGATGATGTCTGACGTGGGCCCATTGGGCCTGATGATCATGACGATGCCTGACCTGGGCCCATTGGGCCTGATGAATATGATGATGCCTGACCTGGGCCTATTGGGCCAGATGATGATTCCTGACCTGGGCCCATTGGGGCTGATGATGATGATGATGTCTGACGTGGGCCCATTGGGGCTGATGTTGACGATGAAGATGCCTGACCTGGGCCCATTGGGGCTGATGATGACGATGAAGATGCCTGACATGGGCCCATTGGACTTGATGATGATGATGATGAAGATGCCTGACCTGGGCCCATTGGGCCGGTTGATGATGCCTGACCTGGGCCCATTGTGGCTGATGATCATGCCTGACCTGGGCCCATTGGGGCTGATGATGATGCCTGACGTGGGCCCATTTGGCCTAATGATGAAGACGATGATGCCTGACCTGTGCCCATTGGGCCTGATGATGATGATGATGATGATGATGATGATGATGATGATGATGATGATGATGATGATGATGATGATGCCTGACCTGGGCCGATTGGGCCTGATGATGATGATGATGCCTGACCGGTGCCCATTGGGGCTGATGATGATGATGCCTGACCTGGGCCGATTGGGCCTGATGATGATGATGATGCCTTACCTGGGCCCATTGGGCCTGATGATGATGATGATGATGCCTGACCTGGGCCCATTGGGCCTGATGATGATGATGATGATGCCTGACCTGGGCCCATTTGGCCTGATGATGAAGATTATGATGCCTGACCGGGGCCCATTTGGGCTGATGATAATGATGCCTGACCTGGGCCTGACCTGGGCCCATTGTGGCTGATGATTATGCCTGACCTGGGCCCATTGGGGATGATGATGATGATGATGATGCCTGACGTGGGCCCATTTGGCCTGATGATGAAGATGATGATGCCTGACCTGTGCCCATTGGGCCTGATGATGATGATGATGATGATGATGATGATGCCTGACCTGGGCCCATTGGGCCTGATGATGGTGCCTGACCTGGGCCCATTGGGCCTGATGATGGTGCCTGACCTGGGCCCATTGGGCCTGGTGATGATACCTGACCTGGGCCCATTGGGCCTGATGATGATGCCTGACCTGGGCCCATTGGGGCTGATGATGATGATGATGATGCCTGACCTGTGCCCATTGGGCCTGATGATGATGATGATGATGCCTGACCTGGGCCCATTTGGCCTGATGATGAAGATTATGATGCCTGACCGGGGCCCATTTGGGCTGATGATAATGATGCCTGACCTGGGCCTGACCTGGGCCCATTGTGGCTGATGATTATGCCTGACCTGGGCCCATTGGGGATGATGATGATGATGATGATGATGCCTGACGTGGGCCCATTTGGCCTGATGATGAAGATGATGATGCCTGACCTGTGCCCATTGGGCCTGATGATGATGATGATGATGATGATGCCTGACCTGGGCCCATTGGGCCTGATGATGGTGCCTGACCTGGGCCCATTGGGCCTGGTGATGATACCTGACCTGGGCCCATTGGGCCTGATGATGATGCCTGACCTGGGCCCATTGGGGCTGATGATGATGATGATGATGCCTGACCTGTGCCCATTGGGCCTGATGATGATGATGATGATGATGATGCCTGACCTGGGCCCATTGGGCCTGATGATGGTGCCTGACCTGGGCCCATTGGGCCTGGTGATGATACCTGACCTGGGCCCATTGGGCCTGATGATGATGCCTGACCTGGGCCCATTGGGGCTGATGATGATGATGATGATGCCTGACCTGTGCCCATTGGGCCTGATGATGAAGATTATGATGCCTGACCGGGGCCCATTTGGGCTGATGATAATGATGCCTGACCTGGGCCTGACCTGGGCCCATTGTGGCTGATGATTATGCCTGACCTGGGCCCATTGGGGATGATGATGATGATGATGATGATGATGATGCCTGACCTGGGCCTATTGGGCCTGATGATGATGATGATGCCTGACCTGGGCCCATTGGGGCTGATGAGGATGATGATGTCTCACGTGGGCCCATTGGGCCTGATGATCATGATGATGCCTGACCTGTGCCCATTAGGCCTGATGATGGTGCCTGACCTGGGCCCATTGGGCCTGATGATGATGATGATGATGATGATGATGATGCCTGACCTGGGCCCATTGGGCCTGATGATGGTGCCTGACCTGGGCCCATTGGGCCTGGTGATGATACCTGACCTGGGCCCATTGGGCCTGATGATGATGCCTGACCTGGGCCCATTGGGGCTGATGATAATGATGATGATGATGATGATGATGATGCCTGACCTGGGCCCATTTGGCCTGATGATGAAGATGATGCCTGACCGGGGCCCATTGGGGCTGATGATAATGATGCCTGACCTGGGCCTGACCTGGGCCCATTGGGGCTGATGATGATGATGCCTGACATGGGCCCATTTGGCCTGATGATGAAGATGATGATGCCTGACCTGGGCCTATTGGGCCAGATGATGATTCCTGACCTGGGCCCATTGGGGCTGATGATGATGATGATGTCTGACGTGGGCCCATAGGGGCTGATGTTGACGATGAAGATGCCTGACCTTGGCCCATTGGGGCTGATGATGACGATGAAGATGCCTGACATGGGCCCATTGGACTTGATGATGAAGACGATGATGCCTGACCTGTGACCATTGGGCCTGATGATGATGATGATGATGATGATGATGATGATGATGATGCCTGACCTGGGCCGATTGGGCCTGATGATGATGATGATGATGCCTGACCTGGGCCCATTGGGCCTGATGATGATACCTCACCTGGGCCCATTGGGCCTGATGATGATGCCTGACCTGGGCCCGTTGAGCCTGATGATGATGATGATGATGCCTGACCTGTACCCATTGGGCCTGATGATGATGATAATGATGATGCCTGACCGGGGCCCATTGGGCCTGATGATGGTGCCTGACCTGGGCCCATTGGGCCTGATGATGATGATGTCTGACGTGGGCCCATTGGGGCTGATGATGACGATGAAGATGCCTGACCTGGGCCAATTGGGCCTGATGATGATGATGACCTGTGCCCATTGGACTTGATGATGATGATGAAGATGCCTGACCTGGGCCTTTTGGGGCTGATGATGATGATGATGCCTGACCTGGGCCCATTGGGCATGATGATTATGATGATGCCTGACCTGGGACTATTGGGCCAGATGACGATTCCTGACCTGGGCCCATTGGGGCTGATGATGATGATGATGTCTGACGTGGGCCCATTGGGGCTGATGTTGACGATGAAGATGCCTGACCTGGGCCCATTGGGGCTGATGATGATGATGAAGATGCCTGACATGGGCCCATTGGACTTGATGATGATGATGAAGATGCCTGACCTGGGCCCATTGGGCCTGATGATGATGCCTGACCTGGGCCCATTGTGGCTGATGAAGATGCCTGACCTGGGCCCATTGGGGCTGATGATGATGATGATGATGATGCCTGACGTGGGCCCATTTGGCCTGATGATGAAGATGATGATGCCTGACCTGTGCCCATTGGGCCTGATGATGATGATGATGATGCCTGACCTGGGCCTATTGGGCCTGATGATGATGATGATGCCTGACCTGTGCCCATTGGGCCTGATGATGATGATGATGATGATGATGATGATGATGATGATGATGATGATGCCTGACCTGGGCCGATTGGGCCTGATGATGATGATGATGATGCCTGACCGGGGCCCATTGGGGCTGATGATGATGATGCCTGACCTGGGCCGATTGGGCCTGATGATGATGATGATGATGATGCCTGACCTGGGCCCGTTGAGCCTGATGATGATGATGATGATGCCTGACCTGGGCCCATTGGGCCTGATGATGGTGCCTGACCTGGGCCCATTGGGCCTGGTGATGATACCTGACCTGGGCCCATTGGGGCTGATGATGATGTGATGCCTGACATGGGCCCATTTGGCCTGATGATGAAGATGATGATGCCTGACCGTGGCCCATTGGGCCTGATGATGATGATGATGATGGCTGACATGGGCCCATTGGGCCTGATGATGATGATGATGCCTGACCTGGGCCCATTGGGCCTGATGATGATGATGATGATGCCTGACCTGGGCCCATTGGGCCTGATGATGATACCTCACCTGGGCCCATTGGGCCTGATGATGATGCCTGACCTGGGCCCATTGGGGCTGATGATGATGCCTGACCTGGGCCCATTGGGTCTGATGATGATGCCTGACCTGGGCCCATTGGGTCTGATGATGATGCCTGACCTGGGCCCATTGGGCCTGATGATGATGCCTGACCTGGGCCCATTGGGGCTGATGATGATGCCTGACCTGTACCCATTGGGCCTGATGATGATGATAATGATGATGCCTGACCGGGGCCCATTGGGCCTGATGATGGTGCCTGACCTGGGCCCATTGGGCCTGATGATGATGATGTCTGACGTGGGCCCATTGGGGCTGATGATGACGATGAAGATGCCTGACCTGGGCCAATTGGGCCTGATGATGATGATGACCTGTGCCCATTGGACTTGATGATGATGATGAAGATGCCTGACCTGGGCCTTTTGGGGCTGATGATGATGATGATGCCTGACCTGGGCCCATTGGGCATGATGATTATGATGATGCCTGACCTGGGACTATTGGGCCAGATGACGATTCCTGACCTGGGCCCATTGGGGCTGATGATGATGATGATGTCTGACGTGGGCCCATTGGGGCTGATGTTGACGATGAAGATGCCTGACCTGGGCCCATTGGGGCTGATGATGATGATGAAGATGCCTGACATGGGCCCATTGGACTTGATGATGATGATGAAGATGCCTGACCTGGGCCCATTGGGCCTGATGATGATGCCTGACCTGGGCCCATTGTGGCTGATGAAGATGCCTGACCTGGGCCCATTGGGGCTGATGATGATGATGATGATGATGCCTGACGTGGGCCCATTTGGCCTGATGATGAAGATGATGATGCCTGACCTGTGCCCATTGGGCCTGATGATGATGATGATGATGATGATGATGATGATGATGATGATGATGATGATGATGATGATGCCTGACCTGGGCCGATTGGGCCTGATGATGATGATGATGCCTGACCGGGGCCCATTGGGGCTGATGATGATGATGCCTGACCTGGGCCGATTGGGCCTGATGATGATGATGCCTGACCTGGGCCCATTGGGCCTGATGATGATGATGATGCCTGACCTGGGCCCATTGGGCCTGATGATGATACCTGACCTGGGCCCATTGTGCCTGATGATGATGCCTGACCTGGGCCCATTGGGTCTGATGATGATGCCTGACCTGGGCCCATTGGGGCTGATGATGATGATGATGATGATGCCTGACGTGGGCCCATTTGGGCTGATGATGAACATGATGATGCCTGACCTGTGCCCATTGGGCCTGATGATGACGATGATGATGATGATGATGATGATAAATGATGATGATGATGCCTGACCTGGGCCGATTGGGCCTGATGATGATGATGATGCCTGACCGGGGCCCATTGGGCCTGATGATGATGCCTGACCTGGGCCCATTGGGCCTGATGATGATGCCTGACCTGGGCCCATTGGGCCTGATGAGGATGATGATTTCTCACGTGGGCCCATTGGGCCTGATGATCATGATGATGCCTGACCTGTGCCCATTGGGCCTGATGATGATGATGATGCCTGACCTGTGCCTATTGGGCCTGATGATGATGATGATGATGCCTGACCTGGGCCCATTGGGCCTGATGATGATGATGATGATGCCTGACCTGGGCCCATTGGGGCTGATGAGGATGATGATGTCTCACGTGGGCCCATTGGGCCTGATGATCATGATGATGCCTGACCTGGGCCCATTGGGCCTGATGATGATGCCGGACCTGGGCCCATTGGGGCTGATGATGATGATGATGGTTTCTGACGTGGGCCCATTGGGCCTGATGATGATGATGATGCCTGACCGGGGCCCATTGGGCCTGATGATGATGCCTGACCTGGGCCCATTGGGCCTGATGATGATACCTGACCTGGGCCCATTGTACCTGATGATGATGCCTGACCTGGGCCCATTGGGTCTGATGATGATGCCTGACCTGGGCCCATTGGGCCTGATGATGATGCCTGACCTGGGCCCATTGGGCCTGATGATGATGATGCCTGACGTGGGCCCATTTGGCCTGATGATGAAGATGATGATGCCTGACCTGTGCCCATTGGGCCTGATGATGACGATGATGTTGATGATGATGATAAATGATGATGATGATGATGATGATGCCTGACCTGGGCCGATTGGGCCTGATGATGATGATGATGCCTGACCGGGGCCCATTGGGCCTGATGATGATGATGATGCCTGACCTGGGCCCATTGGGCCTGATGATGATGCCTGACCTGTGCCCATTGGGCCTGATGATGATGATGATGATGCCTGACCTGTGCCTATTGGGCCTGATGATGATGATGATGATGCCTGACCTGGGCCCATTGGGCCTGATGATGATGATGATGCCTGACCTGGGCCTATTGGGCCTGATGATGATGATGATGCCTGACCTGGGCCCATTGGGCCTGATGATGATGCCTGACCTGGGCCCATTGGGGCTGATGAGGATGATGATGTCTCACGTGGGCCGATTGGGCCTGATGATCATGATGATGCCTGACCGGGGCCCATTGGGCCTGATGATGGTGCCTGTCCTGGGCCCATTGGGCCTGATGATGATGCCTGACCTGGGCCCATTGGGCCTGATGATGATACCTGACCTGGGCCCATCGGGGCTGATGAGGATGATGATGTCTCACGTGGGCCCATTGGGCCTGATGATCATGATGATGCCTGACCTGTGCCCATTGGGCCTGATGATGGTGCCTGACCTGGGCCCATTGGGCCTGATGATGATGCCGGACCTGGGCCCATTGGGGCTGATGATGATGATGATGATGGTTTCTGACGTGGGCCCATTGGGCCTGATGATGATGATGATGCCTGACCGGGGCCCATTGGGCCTGATGATGGTGCCTGTCCTGGGCCCATTGGGCCTGATGATGATGCCTGACCTGGGCCCATTGGGCCGGATGATGATGCCTGACCTGTGCCCATTGGGCCGGATGATGATGCCTGACCTGGGCCCATTGGGCCTGATGATGATGATGATGATGATGCCTGACCTGGGCCCATTGGGCCTGATTATTATGACGATGCCTGACCTGGGCCTATTGGGTCAGATGATGATTCCTGACCTGGGCCCATTGGGGCTGATGATGATGATGATGTCTGACGTGGGCCCATTGGGGCTGATGATGACGATGAAGATGCCTGACCTGGGCCAATTGGGCCTGATGATGATGATGATGCCTGACATGGGCCCATTGGACTCTATGATGATGATGAAAATGTCTGACCTGGACCCATTTGGCCTGATTATGATGCCGGACCTGGGCCCATTGTGGCTGATGATGATTATGATGCCTGACCTGGGCCGATTGGGCCTAATGATGATGATGATGCCTGACCTGGGCCTAATGGGCCTGATGATGATGATGATGCCTGACCTGGGCCAATTGGGTCTGATGATGATGCCTGACCTGGGCCCATTGGGCCTGATGATGATGCCTGACCTGGGCCCATTGGGGCTGATGATGATGCCTGACCTGTGCCCATTGGGCCTGATGATGATGATAATGATGATGCCTGACCGGGGCCCATTGGGCCTGATGATGGTGCCTGACCTGGGCCCATTGGGCCTGATGATGATGATGTCTGACGTGGGCCCATTGGGGCTGATGATGACGATGAAGATGCCTGACCTGGGCCAATTGGGCCTGATGATGATGATGATGATGCCTGACCTGGGCCCATTGGACTTGATGATGATGATGAAGATGCCTGACCTGGGCCCATTGGCCCTGATGATGATGATGATGCCTGACTGGGGCCCATTGGGCCTGATGATGGTGCCTGACCTGGGCCCATTGGGCCTGATGATGATGCCTGACCTGGGTCGATTGGGCCTGATGATGATGATGATGCCTGACCTGGGCCCATTGGGGCTGATGATGACGATGAAGATGCCGGACATGGGCCCATTGGACTTGATGATGATGATGAAGATGCCTGACCTGGGCCCATTGGGCCTGATGATGATGCCTGACCTGGGCCCATTGTGGCTGATGATGATGCCTGACCTGGGCCCATTGGGGCTGATGATGATGATGATGATGCCTGATGGGGCCCATTTGGCCTGATGATGAAGATGATGATGCCTGACCTGGGCCAATTGGGCCTGATGATTATGTTGCCTGACCTGGGCCTATTGGGCCTGATGATGATGATGATGCCTGACCTGGGCCCATTGGGCCTGATGATGATGATGATACCTGACCGGGCCCATTGGGGCTGATGATGATGATGATGCCTGACCAGGGTCGATTGGGCCTGATGATGATGATGATGCCTGACCTGGGCCCATTGGGTCTGATGATGATGATGATGCCTGACCTGGGCCCATTAGGCCTGATGATGATGATGATGCCTGACCAGGGCCCATTGGGCCTGATGATGATGCCTGACCTGGGTCGATTGGGCCTGATGATGATGATGATGCCTGACCTGGGCCCATTGGGTCTGATGATGATGACGATGCCTGACCTGGGCCCATTAGGCCTGATGATGATGATGATGCCTGACCAGGGCCCATTGGGCCTGATGATGATGCCTGCCCTGGGCCCATTGGGGCTGATGATGATGATGCCTGACCTGGGCCGATTGGGCCTGATGATGATGATGATGCCTGACCTGGGCCCATTGGGGCTGATGATGATGATGCCTGATGTGGGCCCATTTGGCCTGATAATGAAGATGATGATGCCTGACCGTGGCCCATTGGGCCTGATGATGATGATGATGATGGCTGACATGGGCCCATTGGGCCTGATGATGATGATGATGCCTGACCTGGGCCCATTGGGCCTGATGATGATGATGATGATGCCTGACCTGGGCCCATTGGGCCTGATGATGATACCTGACCTGGGCCCATTGGGCCTGATGATGATGCCTGACCTGGGCCCATTGGGGCTGATGATGATGATGATGATGATGATGATGATGATGATGATGCCTGACCTGGGCCCATTTGGCCTGATGATGAAGATGATGATGCCTGACCTGGGCCCATTGGGTCTGATGATGATGATGATGCCTGACCTGGGCCCATTAGGCCTGATGATGATGATGATGC
This sequence comes from Oncorhynchus gorbuscha, assembly GCF_021184085.1. Taxonomy (NCBI): domain Eukaryota; kingdom Metazoa; phylum Chordata; class Actinopteri; order Salmoniformes; family Salmonidae; genus Oncorhynchus; species Oncorhynchus gorbuscha. Next base: position 121,017 of record NW_025744953.1, read on the forward strand.
CTGACCAGGGCCCATTGGGCCTGATGATGATGCCTGACCTGGGTCGATTGGGCCTGATGATGATGATGATGCCTGACCTGGGCCCATTGGGTCTGATGATGATGACGATGCCTGACCTGGGCCCATTAGGCCTGATGATGATGATGATGCCTGACCAGGGCCCATTGGGCCTGATGATGATGCCTGCCCTGGGCCCATTGGGGCTGATGATGATGATGCCTGACCTGGGCCGATTGGGCCTGATGATGATGATGATGCCTGACCTGGGCCCATTGGGGCTGATGATGATGATGCCTGACGTGGGCCCATTTGGCCTGATGATGAAGATGATGATGCCTGACCGTGGCCCATTGGGCCTGATGATGATGATGATGATGATGGCTGACATGGGCCCATTGGGCCTGATGATGATGATGATGCCTGACCTGGGCCCATTGGGCCTGATGATGATGATGATGATGCCTGACCTGGGCCCATTGGGCCTGATGATGATACCTGACCTGGGCCCATTGGGCCTGATGATGATGCCTGACCTGGGCCCATTGGGGCTGATGATGATGATGATGATGATGATGATGATGATGATGATGATGATGATGATGATGATGATGATGATGATGATGCCTGACCTGGGCCCATTTGGCCTGATGATGAAGATGATGATGCCTGACCTGGGCCGATTGGGCCTGATGATGATGTTGCCTGACCTGGGCCTATTGGGCCTGATGATGATGATGCCTGACCTGGGCCCATTGGGTCTGATGATGATGATGATGATGATGCCTGACCTGGGCCCATTGGGACTGATGATGATGTCTGATGTGGGTCCATTGGGCCTGATGATGATGATGATGCCTGACCTGTGCCCATTGGGCCTGATGATGATGATGATGATGATAATAATGCCTGACCGGGGCCCATTGGGCCTGATGATGATGCCTGACCTGGGCCCATTGGGCCGGATGATGATGCCTGACCTGTGCCCATTGGGCCGGATGATGATGCCTGACCTGGGCCCATTGGGCCTGATGATGATGATGATGTCTGACATGGGCCCATTGGGGCTGATGATGACGATGAAGATGCCTGACCGGGGCCCATTGGTCCTGATGATGGTGCCTGACCTGGGCCCATTGGACTCTATGATGATGATGAAAATGCCTGACCTGGGCCTGATGATGGTGCCTGACCTGGGCCCATTGGGCCTGATGATGATGCCTGACCTGGGCCCATTGGGCCTGATGATGGTGCCTGACCTGGGCCCATTGGGCCTGATGATGATGCCTGACCTGGGCCGATTGGGCCTGATGATGATGATGATGCCTGACCTGGGCCCATTGGGCCTGATGATGATGATGATGATGCCTGACCTGGGCCCATTGGGCCTGATGATGGTGCCTGACCTGGGCCCATTGGGGCTGATGATTATGATGATGCCTGACCTGTGCCCATTGGGCCTGATGATGATGATGATGATGATGATGATGATGATGATGCCTGACCTGGGCCCATTTGGCCTGATGATGAAGATGATGATGCCTGACCGGGGCCCATTGGGGCTGATGATAATGATGCCTGACCTGTGCCGATTGGGCCTGATGATTATGATGATGCCTGACCTGGGCCTATTGGGCCTGATGTTGATGATGATGCCTGACCTGGGCCCATTGGGGCTGATGAGGATGATGATGTCTCACGTGGGCCCATTGGGCCTGATGATGATGATGATGCCTGACCTGTGCCCATTGGGCCTGATGATGATGATGATGCCTGACCGGGGCCTAATGGGCCTGATGATGATGATGCCTGACCTGGGCCCATTGGGTCTGATGATGATGCCTGACCTGGGCCCATTGGGGCTGATGATGATGCCTGACATGTGCCCATTGGGCCTGATGATGATGATAATGATGATGCCTGACCGGGGCCCATTTGGCCTGATGATGAAGATGATGATGCCTGACCGGGACCCATTGGGCCTGATGATGATGATGATGCCTGACCTGGGCCCATTGGGCCTGATGATGATGCCTGACCTGGGCCCATTGGGGCTGATGAGGATGATGATGTCTCACGTGGGCCCATTGGGCCTAATGATGATGATGATGCCTGACCTGTGCCCATTGGGCCTGATGATGGTGCCTGACCTGGGCCCATTGGGCCTGATGATGATGCCTGACCTGGGCCCATTGGGGCTGATGATGATGATGCTTTCTGACGTGGGCCCATTGGGCCTGATGATGATGATGATGCCTGACCGGGGCCCATTGGGCCCGATGATGGTGCCTGTCCTGGGCCCATTGGGCCTGATGATGATGCCTGACCTGGGCCCATTGGGCCGGATGATGATGCCTGACCTGTGCCCATTGGGCCGGATGATGATGCCTGACCTGGGCCCATTGGGCCTGATGATGATGATGATGTCTGACATGGGCCCATTGGGGCTGATGATGACGATGAAGATGCCTGACCTGGGCCAATTGGGCCTGATGATGGTGCCTGACCGGGGCCCATTGGGCCTGATGATGGTGCCTGACCTGGGCCCATTGGACTCTATGATGATGCCTGACCTGGGCCCATTGGGGCTGATGATGATGATGCTTTCTGACGTGGGCCCATTGGGCCTGATGATGATGATGATGATGATGCCTGACCGGGGCCCATTGGGCCCGATGATGGTGCCTGTCCTGGGCCCATTGGGCCTGATGATGATGCCTGACCTGGGCCCATTGGGCCGGATGATGATGCCTGACCTGTGCCCATTGGGCCGGATGATGATGCCTGACCTGGGCCCATTGGGCCTGATGATGATGATGATGTCTGACATGGGCCCATTGGGGCTGATGATGACGATGAAGATGCCTGACCTGGGCCAATTGGGCCTGATGATGGTGCCTGACCTGGGCCCATTTGCCCTGATGATGATGATGATGATGCCAGACCGGGGCACATTGGGCCTGATGATGGTGCCTGACCTGGGCCCATTGGGCCTGATGATGATGCCTGACCTGGGCCCATTGGGGCTGATGATGATGATGATGTCTGACGTGGGCCCATTGGGCCTGATGATGATGATGATGCCTGACCTGGGCCCATTGGGCCTGATGATGATGCCTGACCTGGGCCCATTGGGGCTGATGATGATGATGATGTCTGACGTGGGCCCATTGGGCCTGATGATGATGATGATGCCTGACCTGGGCCCATTGGGCCTGATGATGATGCCTGACCTGGGCCCATTGGGGCTGATGATGATGTCTGACGTGGGCCCATCGGGCCTGATGATGATGATGATGCCTGACCATGGCCCATTGGGCCTGATGATGATGCCTGACCTGGGCCCATTGGGCCTGATGATGATGCCTGACCTGGGCCCATTGGGGCTGATGATGATGCCTGACCTGTGCCCATTGGGCCTGATGATGATGATAATGATGATGCCTGACCGGGGCCCATTGGGCCTGATGATGGTGCCTGACCTGGGCCCATTGGGCCTGATGATGATGATGTCTGACGTGGGCCCATTGGGGCTGATGATTACGATGAAGATGCCTGACCTGGGCCAATTGGGCCTGATGATGATGATGATGATGCCTGACCTGGGCCCATTGGAATTGATGATGATGATGAAGATGCCTGACCTGGGCCCATTGGCCCTGATGATGATGATGATGCCTGACTGGGGCCCATTGGGCCTGATGATGGTGCCTGACCTGGGCCCATTGGGCCTGATGATGATGCCTGACCTGGGTCGATTGGGCCTGATGATGATGATGATGCCTGACCTGGGCCCATTGGGGCTGATGATGACGATGAAGATGCCGGACATGGGCCCATTGGACTTGATGATGATGATGAAGATGCCTGACCTGGGCCCATTGGGCCTGATGATGATGCCTGACCTGGGCCCATTGTGGCTGATGATGATGCCTGACCTGGGCCCATTGGGGCTGATGATGATGATGATGATGCCTGATGGGGCCC
>NW_025744954.1:2500-3717 GCF_021184085.1 Oncorhynchus gorbuscha
AATTACTCAGTTACACATGGTGAATGACCTAGCCTAAACCTATTTAATTACTCAGTTACACATGGTGAATGACCTAGCCTAAACCTATTTAATTACTCAGTTACACATGGTGAATGACCTAGCCTAAACCTATTTAATTACTCAGTTACACATGGTGAATGACCTAGCCTAAACCTATTTAATTACTCAGTTACACATGGTGAATGACCTAGCCTAAACCTATTTAATTACTCAGTTACACATGGTGAATGACCTAGCCTAAACCTATTTAATTACTCAGTTACACATGGTGAATGACCTAGCCTAAACCTATTTAATTACTCAGTTACACATGGTGAATGACCTAGCCTAAACCTATTTAATTACTCAGTTACACATGGTGAATGACCTAGCTTAAACCTATTTAATTACTCAGTTACACATGGTGAATGACCTAGCCTAAACCTATTTAATTACTCAGTTACACATGGTGAATGACCTAGCCTAAACCTATTTAATTACTCAGTTACACATGGTGAATGACCTAGCCTAAACCTATTTAATTACTCAGTTACACATGGTGAATGACCTAGCCTAAACCTATTTAATTACTCAGTTACACATGGTGAATGACCTAGCCTAAACCTATTTAATTACTCAGTTACACATGGTGAATGACCTAGCCTAAACCTATTTAATTACTCAGTTATACATGGTGAATGACCTAGCCTAAACCTATTTAATTACTCAGTTACACATGGTGAATGACCTAGCCTAAACCTATTTAATTACTCAGTTATACATGGGGAATGACCTAGCCTAAACCTATTTAATTACTCAGTTATACATGGTAAATGACCTAGCCTAAACCTATTTAATTACTCAGTTATACATGGTGAATGACCTAGCCTAAACCTATTTAATTACTCAGTTACACATGGGGAATGACCTAGCCTAAACCTATTTAATTACTCAGTTACACATGGTGAATGACCTAGCCTAAACCCTATTTAATTATCTCAGTTACACATGGTGAATGACCTAGCCTAAAACCCATTTAATTACTCAGTTACACATGGTGAATGACCTAGCCTAAACTCTATTTAATTACTCAGTTACACATGGTGGAATGACCTAGCCTAAACCTATTTAATTACTCAGTTACACATGGTAAATGACCTAGCCTAAACCTATTTAATTACTCAGTTACACATGGTGAATGACCTAGCCTAAACCTA
>NW_025744955.1:0-3654 GCF_021184085.1 Oncorhynchus gorbuscha
TCAAATTGACAGAGACATGATCCTCATATTCTGAAAATTCTTCATCTTCCAAAGTGGAAGACCCTCCTTCCACACTAGCTTCTCTCTGCAAAAAATGATTTCTAAGGCCCTCTGAGCAGAGATCATTTCCCCATAATGATTGATTGTAGTAAGGAGCCACACATGTAAAGCTATTTATTTGTTGTGTCCCTCCCCCAATTTGCACCTGGCTGGGGTAGAGTGTGGGAAAATACAGATTTTTAAACTATGTATAATAATGTATCAAAATAGTGTATTGTAATAACATTGTGAAGGTTCCCTTAAGACGTGTACTTTCACACTCTACAAAGGGTAAAGAGTGCGAGAAAAGTGGGAGAGAGGCAGACAGGCAGGGAGACAGACAGATTCAGCTATGTTGAAGCAGCAGGCCCAGGGAGGAGGAAGACAGAGTGAAGGCACACAGCAAACCTTTTTGTTTAATTGTGACTTCTTTTCACCTCCACACACACACACACACTTTTCCACACTTTTATTACCCTTGGGTCCAGTGGACCCGAACACAGCACGTGTAATATAAATGTGAAGGGGGGTGCACAGTGTGCACTCAATTAAATGTTTTTCACGGAAAATGGGTCAAGGCCAATGAGTCTCATGTTGAAAAAATAATGAATTATATCATTTTTCTTAGTAAACATTGAAAATGGGTCCCACAGACCCAAACACCACACAAGGGTTAATTGAAATTACAGATTGCCTGTTATCCGCCTCGTCGTCCACCATAGTTTGTACATCTCAGTTGTCAGTAGAAACCACATTTACTTAGGTTTGCAGGTTTGTATAGCCTCCCTACCTAGGTTTTTATAGCCTCCCTACCTAGGGCTGTGACCCCACTCTCCGAGGGTGTCGCAGGGGGGAGTTTGGATACGCAAGAAACACATTTCCAATTCACAGATGTGTATAACGTACTTGTACATGTGTGAAATAGGACAGATATAAGCATCCACCAAATGATGTATTATTATATTGAATTATTATTATTATTATTATAATTATGTTTATTACCCCTGAAGAAAGGAATATGACACAAAAGGAATGTGACACAACCTACTCCACACTTACAAAGTTCATAAAAGTACAGCAATGAACCATTTGACTTGCTGGTCAAGGCAAGTTGAAGTGTTTCTTCTTTGAGTTGTTGAGTCAGAGGCGTTAAGGCTAGTGGGATATTATTTAACAAACGTTACCCACCTCAGTGCTGCTCTGACCACAATGTGGTTTGTAAGCACAATTTTTAAGTTTACTCAGAAGAATTGTTAAGTTTCAAATTCACCAGAATATATTTTTAAAATAGTAACCTTCTACGTGCAGCAACATGTCAGGACACATTGTATGGTTAGTATAGTGTTGAATTTGTGCCAAATGGAAATGTATGTTTTTATAGCCTCCCTCCCTATTACCCCTGAAGAGAAGATTGTGACACAAGAGAAGATGAACACCATTCACTGGCAACACAAACCCCTTACACAGCAAAAACACTGTAATACTTTAAACCCACCCATAGGTTGAGTTAAAGAACAGTGGTTCAACAAGGTGTCACTGTCTCGGCCTTGTGGCAGCTCTTACTGGGAACTACTTCAGTTACAGGAAATAAACTCAGCAACGGCCTGGCCACAGAATACACCAACACAAACAACACAAATAAATGAAACATTCATTATATGCCATCTTCTGCTTTTACTGTCAATTTATTGCATAGGTGGAAAGTTCTATATTTATGTTTAGATGTATGTTTATGTAGTTCTGTACTGAGTGTACAAAACATTAGGAACAACTTTTGTCGTCAGAACAACCTCAATTCGATGGACTCTACAAGGTGTCAAAAGCGCTCCATAGTGATGCTGGCTCATGTTGACTCCTATGCTTCCCACAGGTGTGTGAAGTTGACTGGATGTCCTTTGGGCGGTGGATCATTCTTGATACACACACACAGGAAAATGTTGAGCGTGAAAAATCCAGCAGCGTTGCAGTTCTTGACACCCTCAAACCGGTGTGCCTGGCACCTACTACCATACCCTGTTCAAAGGCACTAAAATATTTTATGTCGTGCCTATTCACCCTCCAAATGGCACAAATACACAATCCATGTCTCAATTGCCTCAAGCATTAACAATTGTTCTTTAACCTATCTCCTACCCTTCATCTACACTGATTCAAGTGTATTTAACAAGTGACAGCAATAAGGGATCAAAGCTTTCACCTGAATTTAGCTGGCCAGTCTATGTAATAGAAAGAGCAGGTGTTCCTACTGTTTTGTCCACCTGGTGTACATCTGAAGTGTCTGAGACATCTCTTCTAATGCAGACTAGTTTAACAGGGAGAAATACAACACTCTCTTTTCACTGTCATTCTATGTCACTTGTAGCTTTGAACACTCCGTAGATTTGTTAACATAGCAGTCAGTTATACTTGCCAAGTTGCCACCGCATTGATATACATTTCGTTATACTGTATTTTGTTTTCCTATCCGGAATGTCATGATTCTTTCAAATATCTTCAGTTGTGTCTTTGACTCTTCCTCTTTTGTGGTTTGCAGAACAGTATGTTTTCATTTTATTGTAAGTACATTTAGTGTACGTTACTTAGTCAATTTTAGAAATAGATTTTACACGTACTCTACTGTAACTCTCATCAATTGTTTAGTTTTATTGTGCCAGTAAAGAGGATTCTTGTTAAATGTAATTTTGTTTATCCAAGAAGTTGGAAATTCCTGCAAAATAATGTAGTTTAACTTCAATCCATGATATACGAGAATGAAGGCAACACAATGAGTGAAATATGCTTTCTAGTCCCACTCCCAGGCGACTTCATGCACGTTTGGGGGCTGGGATCTTGGGTTCTGTCATGTTTTGTCATATATTGTCTTGTCCTTGTGCTTTCCCTTCTGTTCGTTTTCCCCCTGCTGGTCTTATTAGGTTCCGTTTCCTTTTCTATCCCCTCTCTCTCTCCCCCTCCCTCTCTCTCTTCTCTCTATCGTTCCGTTCCTGCTCCCAGCTGTTCCTCATTCTCCTAACTCACTCATTTACTCTTTTCACACCTGTCCCCTATTTTGCCCTCTGATTAGAGCCCTATTTCTCCCCTTGTTTTCCGCTTCTGTCCTTGTCGGATCCTTGGTATGATGTTCGCTGTTCTGTGTCCTTGTCTCGCCCTGTCGTGTTTTGTCTCCTTCAGATGCTGCGTGTGAGCAGGTGTCTTAGTCTGCTACGGTCGGTGCCTTCCCGAAGCAACCTGCAGTCAATGGTCGAGTCTCCAGTCTGTCCTCGTTACTACGAGTGGATTTAAGTTTTTCCTGTTTTGTTTTCTTCTTGATTTTTCCAGGATTATTACTTTTGTCATTTACTGGAATAAAGACTCTGTTTTCGTTAAGTCGCTTTGGGTCCTCATTCACCAGCATAACAGGTTCCCGGTGCAGGTTCCCTGGAGGAACTATGGCAATGCCTATAGAACTGGGACGATGAGACTTAGACATTGGCTCCTCCTGGGTTGTGGCTGGACTGTGGTTGGAGGGAGTTGGTAAGTGCCCAGAAGGTCTCTGATAATAGGGAGAGTGGTTCCTCCTGCTGCCCCAGCAGTGCTCCTTGGTGGGTTACAACAGTCTTGATCTGGGTGATCTGCAAA